>NC_056729.1:1035885886-1036125886 GCF_019279795.1 Protopterus annectens
TACAAAAACTGAGAAATTGGAAGCTGTGTTTTATGGCTATGGATAGGAAGATACAAGCAGTTCAAATGTTTTTAGTCCCTTTAAAGGTCAGGCATATTTTTATCAACCAGAGAAAAAGTTGTTGATACGAAGTAATAGAGAGCTGACGGGTTTTATCTGGGCGGGGAAGATGGCAAGAGTCAAGTGGGATAAGGTGATTCTTCCAATGGAACAAGACAGTTTGGATTACTCGATTTGAAGAGGTATTTCAGAGCTACACAGTTAAGGCTCCTATACATAGTACAAGCAGAGACCTATAATTCAAAGTGGAAAGGGATGATGATGAAACAGGGGGGGAAGCTCAAGAAATAAGGAGAGACTGAGATTTAGGATGGAGATCCTTAAGGAGAATAACAATAATCATGCAGTATATTATATTCATAAAGTAGCAGAAAATATTCTAAGAACTAAGCCAACATGGTAATGGAGAAAGGAGATTCTGCTGAAGGGATGACTGCAATTAGAGATACAGACAATAGGCAAGAGAGGGCTGGAATGTATTGGAGAAAACTGGTAAAAGAACCAAGATACTGGGAGCAAATAATTAGAGAGGGAAAGGTAATAGAATGGGAAGAAGTCAAGAATTTATTTGGACTGCAGGATAGACACTGCCTTCCCTATCAAGGACTGATATCAGAGTATAGGCAAAGAGAAGGAAATAGGGTAGAAGAGCACGCACAATATTGCATGATAACTAAAAAATCAATCAGACAAGGTTAGAAAAGATTGAAAAGAGAGACTAGATAAGCAATTTGAAAGAAATTATGGGGGAAATATGTATGTTTTTCAAATATGCAACAAAGTCTTGAAGATTTAGGATCTTTGCTTGCAAGTGTTTACATATGTATTTTTATACTCCAAGTAGACTCCAAAGAATTTTTCCTCGGGTAGATAGTAAATGTTTAAGGCATGATGGAGAAGAAAGAGGTAACTGGGAACATATTTTCTGTGAGTGTAATGAGTTGGCAGACTTTAAACATTCCCTGCAGACTGCTCTGTCAGAGATACTGGGTGAGCAAATTGGTGTTGTTACTAAGAAAATATTTTTTGAGCTATGATACAGAATCAGAATTGCCTACCCTAGACATAGTAAGGCCCTGCTGAGTCTAATTAGGTGGTTGCCAAAAAATCAATTACTAGAAAATGGAACTCAAAGTCTAAACCAACTTTACTAGAAGTAGTGAATATAGTCACAGAGATAAAACAATTGGAATTGGAATGTTTAAAAAAGGTAGGAACAAATTACATAGCAAACAGTGGGAATTGTGGGAACAATACATGCAGAGGAGGAACGAGGTTTAAAAGAAAGCAGGATTTGAATGAGCTATGTAATGTTTGACTGACAATGACTGGATATATAAACTTGAACCTCTTCAGAAAATGAAGAATCCCTTTTCCCCTTTCCAGAAACATCTGAACTGGAAGTGGCAACAGCCTGAACTAAACTCTGAGCTAAGCCCTATAAATCACTCATATCCAAAATAACTGAGACAGTAGAAGACATAAGTGTATGTTTTTTTTTTTTTTACCAGGATTTCTAAACCAGTAGATCCACTTTTGCCAGGTAACACCTCCCTAGGGGTAGGCATTCCAGTCTAGCTAACCATAGAGGTATTCCCAGCTCCTTCTCTCAGAACTGGCATGAGTGTTTCTCCCTTGCCCACAATGGGCACACCAACAGTCCCAGAATTCATGTCTTACCCCATTCCATAGTGGTTGCAGGGAGTACACCAGAGGTAGCCAAATAAAAAGATGAATAGTCTGAGGAACTGGAAATTTCAACAGCAGAGTCACCAACCTGCAGCTAAGGTACATTAACAGTCTGCTGTGGTGGCAAAGGCTGTTTATTAATTTTATTTTTTATGGCTGGCAGAAAGAAGAACAGAGGGACTAGCTGGTTGTTCCATTGAAATGCCAAAAAAACAAAAAAAACAAAGATGCCTGATTCCATAGGAAGCTTGGCAGTAGTAGTCAGTAAAACTGGTAAATAGTAAAAAGTCACTTTTTCCACCAAAATCACACTGAAGAGCACTTTAAATATTTACCCCAGTCCCCAAAAGTAAAATAACACAACTTATACCAACAAAAAGTAGTTTTAAATTAGTTTTAACAACTTTTTTCCACAAAAGTGAAAACAGTAATGCTCTTGTTTAAAAGTTACTAAAAGCCACATGACAGTCTATAAAAATAATTTTCTTAGAATAAAATAACTAGTTTTACAGAAAAAAATCACTTTTAGACATTAAAAGAACAAGTGAAAACTTTTTCCTCAAAGGAAACTGGAAAGCTTTAGCCAACTGTTGATCCCTGAAAGCTTACAAGAGAATAGCTTTTTGGCAGCAGAAAAGCTCTGAAGGGCTTGGTTCCCAAACCACTCTTTTTCTATATCTTGGTTTGAGCTGAATAATGGTTTGTCTGTGTGGAAGGTGCACTGAAGCTTTGGAAACTCTCTGGCTGTTATATACTGCGCAGGATATAACCCAGATAGCTAAGGCTACTGCAGCAGTGATCTGTACGATGAGTGTTACAATGCATACAGTTTACTGGGTACAAGTGGCTTCCTTCTCTACAGTGGTTAAATCAGATGTACACCAGTATGTATACATCCTGATCACAGCACAAATTATATAATATTTACAATATTGCAGACAGAAGGTTAGGTCATCTCAGAAATCCTGTTGAGGAACCTGTTTCCAGTCACCCACATTACTTTATATAACCAGCATGACCAGGTTAATATTTTCTTGGTTCCCCTCACACCTCGTGTTTACAGGCCTAGCACCAGTACCCAATGTCCATGCTGGGTCTTCCAGCTACTGTCCAAAACCCAGACTTACTCCATTTTCACTGGGACCAGTCATGAATTCTGATGGTCCTGGGAGCTCAGCTCATCTGTGCTTCCATTCTAGCGGGAGGGATTTTTCTCATGATAACCCATTTCACTTCCCCACCCCGTTTGCTCATTGATTGCATTCAAGTGCAAACTCCCCTCTTTGGACCATGTCTCTCCTTAAGGAGCTTATCAACAAGTGCCTTCCCAACTTGGATGGGCACACTCATCCCTCCCCTGCTGTTCTGTCAGCCTCCCAAGATGCTAATTGAACCTGGGTCAGCTGGACCATATTCAGGGATTTATCCCTGTATGCCACAGGAGTGGCTATGACCAGGCTATCTTTACTTCTATATGCATTGCTTGTAAGCATTAATCACCTCCCATATATGTATAGCTATATCCCCTGCTTTCCTTGTCCCTTAATAGCCTTGCATATATTGTCCATTCACTCTAGTAAAGATAGCCCTCCCCTGGTATGTTGGATTAAAAGGAAACATTCTGCGTACTGGGGTCTCTTGATACACTTTTCCTTTTATCTGCAGTGCTCACTTTTGTATGTAATGTACTGTTGTGTTACAACTACATACAGTCCATTGTTAGCAGCACTTTTTCCTCTAGTTCTGTCTCTGAGAGCTTGCAAGTTTATTATATATTTTGCTGACTAAAGACCATTGCCTTATGCCACAGGCTGTGTTCTGTCTTTGATTCATCAGAATCTGCCAGCCATAAATAATGTGGTGTATTAACATAGAATGTTATGGAACCACATCATCTCTGTTTCTTTTTCAATAAACTGCTTTGGGAAAATGACCACAAACACCATTTCTTAGTAATTCATACAGACTCTGCCCAAATCTCATGTATTCCTGGTGTGGGGTTGGAGGGATTGTGGTAGGGTTTAGGGCAGTATGCTTATCACAGTGGAGAAATTCCACTACATGAAACTACACCAATCATTTGGAATATTGGCAAGTAATTCAAAATAATAATAATAATAATAATAATAAGAGATTAATAAGTTAATTTCTGTGACACAGTGCTTTGTCACTTCTCACAAGCCTCATTACTTAATTTTTATCTTAGTCTAACCACCCACATATACCATATGCATATGTAATTATTGGGGGCTAAATCAGGGAATATCTCAGTGTGCGTACACATAATCCTACAAAAGTAGTTATGTTGTATGTGATTCTCTACATGCATGACAACGGTTGGGCTCTGTTGATTTACTAGCATCAGCCCCAGTACCATTGTTTTGCTCCTTTACCCAAACATCCTAAATATTTTGTTCAGTGCAGTTCCAGTTCTTGCTAACCAGCCCCTCATTTAAATGGCAGACTTACATCCATGCTCAGTTGTACACACATTTTTGCTGGATACAAAATGGTGACCTAATTCTTTGAACCTGTACTGTCTTTTGTATGTACTTAACTGCCTTTATGCAATATTTACAGTAGCTGAAAAAGTTAAAAAGTAATTGTACTTTTCCCATCAAGGCTAATTTTCATCATGGTCATTTCACAATAGTGTGTGGTACTCCAACCAATGCTGAAAATCAAGATGATGAGGTGTGATGAGCGATAACGATGTCACAGGGCCTAAGATGTTTCACATGACATGCTACATCAAAAATATCAACATCCTTCAAGCTGTTCCCTCCACCACCTCATGTCCCTCATGTCTGCTATAAATCCTTGTACTGTATCTGTGGCTCAGATGTCCCATGTTATCTACTGTAGTCTTGATTGGCACTTAATAGCTATCACAGAACAGTGTGCCTTTTACTTGTTATAGTCTTACATTGGTCATGGCAGCGAATAATTTTGCCTGAATATTGCTCCTTATCAACTTGCTAATCTGCTGCATATTCTTAACTAAAGGTATGTAATTCCACTATGGTGCCATTGACTGAATACTGGATGTGATAACTGCTGTTGACTGGACTATCTGAACCTAGGAACCTTCATGAAGATGAAAGATGTCTGAAGAACTGAATTAAAACAGACTTATTAAGTACTATCATATTTGTTGATGGATTTAAATGCTTTATAGCTAATTAATAAAAACATCCTTAAAGAACAAAGGGAAATTATTCTTCCCTTCTCATTTTATTTTTTTCAAATGGTGGGATTTTCAGAGTTATATGGATCCACAACAGTATCTGGTAAGTATTTTAGTCTGAAGAGTTCATGTCTGCCGTACTGGAAGTTTCAGCAGCCCATGTCTACAGGAATCATTTTACAGGCAAATCTCTCACACAGATACATAACTACAATATGAGTATGAAGGCAGTATCATTACAGATCAAGTAAACAGATGCGGGTTAGCATATACTCAAACATGTATAAGATAAACTTTCAGTGCCCTAGGAAGTAGAACACTGAGACGTGTGGCTGAACACATCCTTCTGTCAAATGGAAGTCCACTTCTTTGATTTTACTGGTTATCATCATCATACTGTCTTTTTTCTGCCCAGGCAAAGTAACTGAACTTCCAAGATATGAAACCAGTATTTATTCTTAACATTTTAAGCAGACCTGCACGGTACTCTGACCCCCCCTAAATTTATCCATGTGTTTGGCTAAAACAGTGTTTTTAGCAGTGGGAAAATATGATTGCCACTACAAAGATCTTTCTAGGTGACTAGTCAATCACACATAACTTGTTACATGGTATGATCAGAAGGAAGTTCATTAAATATTAAAATTATACAATGCAAGATCTCAGAGAACTCATATACCTTTACATCAGTTTTTCTGGCAATACTTAGTAAAGAAATTAGTAATAAATAAAAACATGAAAAGAGCAAGATGCAAATCAAAAATATGTCATCTGTTTACAGGTATTGATGCCAGATGCTCAAATGCATTAAACATGATCTGCAAATATAGGTCACCATGTAAAAAACTGAACAAACGCATAGCACATGCTATTAATATCTGTTTCAAGTTTAATTCACTTCGGTCCAGTTCAACTCATGTTCTAGTGTCAGTTCATTGCAAAGTATAACTACAAAAAGCTTCCACAAAACAAACTTCTTTGGAAAAATGTAACATGCACTTAAAAAAAAAATATCTGCAACATAATATATAACAGCAATAATCAATGACTAGAAGTCATTTATATTCAGTTACTCCTATCCATCTTTATCCAGTCGAGGCTTTACCTTTGTGGATAAACTACTACAGTTCTGATTACACCTAAATGGCCAGTGATTTGGATGGTGAATACTATTTTGTTTAACAATGGATGCATCAGAATTATGACCTTTTGCATTAATTGCATAACATGTTATGAAGACTGACTTCCAAGATGGCTGCACATTGAGTAGCAGCTTAATTCTTCCTCAACCAGTGTGGAAACAGAAACTCAAAAGAGAAAGTTAGTGGACTTATATTTCTGGGTAAATTTCAGTCACTGGCTAGTAAGTGCACTGCCTGGATGCTAGGGAGAAAAAGCAATGCAGATGACCTGAAAGAAAATCAGCTACAAAAGGTGAAGAAAGAATACTGACTGGGAAGAGTACTGCAGCTGTTCAGCAAAAAGCAGTGCAAGCTTCAGATATAACTTCCAGTAACCTAGAGGAAAATATAACACAACTGCACACAGACCTGAGTAACATAAAACACTGATGGGGTATATCAACTCAGATAACAAAAGACTGGAAAAAATGGAAAAAGTTTTAAACAGATGTTCAGATGAGGTAACAAAACTGCAAAAATCAGAAGTTGAAATGAAGAAAAGACTGGCTGAATATGAGACGGCTCAAGAAGAGATTTTCAAACCATAATCGAATTAGAGGACAGAGCACGTAGGGAAAAACCTGAGATTTTCTGCTGTACCAGAGAAGCTAGAAGGAACAGACTGTATTCATTTTATGAAAGCACAAATAAGCAACTGGACTGGTATTCCACAACAGGAGTTGTTAATTGAAAGGGCACATTGTGTGTATGCGCCAAACCTGGCTATGAGAAAGCAACCTAGACCTTTAATAGTAAAGATACAATCCTACCAGCAGAAGGAGTTGATTCTGACAAAACTGTGGCAGAATGACAAAGTGTGACGCAGCAGAGTATATGTGAAGGATAATTACTCACTGTATACCAGGAAGAAGTGGAGTACATTCATTCCACTATTCAGGGAATGCCGAGAAGCAGACATGAGATTCAAACTGCTGTACCCAGCTATCTTTAAAATATTATTTCCTGGAGGGAGAAAATAATTTTTGATAAAATACATACATGGTAAGGAGGAAATACTAAAGTTTGTCCAACAAAAAGTGAGCTGTGAAACAGGAGATTCTGTTTCTTGTTCTTCTGGTAATAAAGACCACACAGAGACTGTGCCAGTGAAACATTTTCCAATGTTTCAACAGAAAATGCTAGAGAGGAGGAAAAAAGCACAAGAGCTGAATAGAAGAATTGAGAGTATGTTGGAAATGAAGCAGAGAAAGGATTTGGGAGATGGAGATGAAGAGGAATAAACCACTAACTTGTATATTGACACATGAGATTACAGAGCAATAATTATACTTGTGAAACATGAAAGAACAAGACAATTTGGAAATATTGAACTTTTTGACTTTGCTAAACTTGTAGGGGATTCTAAAGTCAGAGATCTAGAGTGAATCTGAACTAAATCCAAGGCATCCACTGTGTTCAACAAAAAATAAGTATATTTTAAGCTCATATTGCACTTTTTTGAACTGTATTTTGCTTAATTGCTGCTTCATTTTTAATGTTTGGGGGGAATCACTGCACTATGGCCTGTGTGTTACCCTCCCTGGTAAGGTCAGACCATAAATCTGTCTCATTTGATGTAAAGATCACCCCACAGGAGTAAAAAAAACTGAAACATTTCTCCAAAGCAAACTATTACCTACTAAGTGATGGTATAAAAAGTATCAAAGCCCCTGACAACATAGCCAACAATGACTCATATGAGGAATACACAAATGCGCTATACAGCCACTTAAACAAATGCATTGCCTCGGCTGTAGCCAACAGGAGCAAAACCAGGTCTTCACAAAAAAAAAAACAAGTCACTATGGTGGACTGTAAGCATAAATAAGCTAGACAACAAAAGAAAGAAACTGATACCTAAGAACAGGAGGGAACTTACTCAACAGAGGCAGAATACCCTCCACAGCTTGAACAAGCAAAGCAGATATCTTGTTAAGTCCTCTCAGGCTAGTTACGAGTCTAAATTAGCATCCCTAGCTAAAGACAATCATAAGGCATTCTTAAGCATAAAAGGGAATGCCCAGCTGTGTGACAAACTCATACTGAATCTGAGGAAATTGTCAACCTGCTAGCCGACAGATTTGGCAATGACTTCACCCCTCTGTCCCTGCCAGACATACCCCAAAGCATTCCTGACACCAGACCTCCACTGAGTATCTCCAAAGAACAAGTCATACAAGCACTGTCCAAGGCCAGAAACATTGCCTCTATGGAACCAGATAACATCCTAGGCTGCTTATTAAACAATCTAAAACAAGACCTAGCAGAACCACTCAGTACTCTCTTTAACTATAGCCTGAGAAATGGCTTTGTTTAGGCAAGTGGAAAACAGCAACAGTAATCCCCTTGCATAAAGGGGTCCATAAACTGACTCTGGGAACTACTGACCCATAAGCCTAACCAGCCTTATGTCTAAAACTATAGAAGGAATCATCACGGACCTTATCCACAAGGGCATAGGCATCCTTCAAACCCTTGACCCAACCCAGTTTAGTTTTATCAAGGGTAGATCTTGCTTATTCAACCTAGTGGATTTCTTTGAGAATGTCACCAAAGCCCTGGATGAGGGCAAAACAGTACATACCACCTATCTTGATTTAGCCAAGGCCTTTGACACAATCCCCCATTCAGGTATCATAGAGAAATTCTCTCAGCTGGGAATTAACCCATACATTACTAGATGGGTAGCAAACTGGCTCACTGACGGAACACACACTGTTAAAGTTGAGGAGTCCACCTCTACCAGTAGACCAGTTACCAGTGGGATACCACAAAGATCTGTGCTGGGCCATCTACTGCTTGGAATCTATTTCTCTGAAGTCCAGGTGAAGGTAGATAGCCTGTGGCTTACCAAGTTTGCAGATGACTGAAACTGGATGCAATCTCAGAGTCCCCTAATGGTAATATATTACAGAAAGGTCTAACCTAGACAAATGATTGGTGCCAAACTCACAGACTAAAATTTAATACATAAAAATGCCTCATTATCCCCTTTGGCAAAGAAGTAGCACCTGCTAATTATGATATAGGTAGCACCCATCAAAGCTCACACTCAGTGGTGTGAGGCTTGGGAACACAGGTTGATAGCGATCTAAACTTTGATCACCATGTCTGTAGTGGTAAGACAAGCATTCTATACTGTGCATCTCATAAATAAGGGCATCATATGAAAAACCAGGGAGATTACAGCTCAGCTGTACTCAACCCTTATCAGACCACTAATTGAGTAGAATGCTCCCTTCTGTATGTACCTCACCAGACACCTGCAGCAACTGAAGAGACCACAAAGGTTTCTAACCAAAAGAATCCAGGGCCTCCAAAACATGATATACATGGAAAGACTGAAAGCCTTGTTACTGCACTCTGTATCATACATGCTGCTTGCTGAGAGGAGACCTGTGCCTGGCCTAGAGAACATTCTCAAACCTAGCCCTAATGGAAATGCTGCACATCCACAAATCAAACTGGACAAGAATAACTCACTCCAGGGATCTCAACCTAGTTTGTGACATTAACAGAACATGCTGGAGAGACAGATATATCTCCCAGCGGGTCTCCTTCATAACATTGACATTTCATAATGTTGGATTTCACAACATTGAGACCAAAACATCTAAATTCCAAAACTCTGAAAACCCAAAACATTGAAAACTCAGAACATTGAAAGTGTGCTTCATAACACTGAAAACTGCAATGCATATGTAAATAACATCCTCTCCACCTATAACAACACCTAACTAACGAACACATTTTCTACTATGTTTCTGCTGGGGAGCAAGCCCCCCTGCACCACCCTGTGGGGGGTCATCCCCCCACATCCCTCTAAATTAAATATACCAACTCCAAGATTGCATTACAGTGGAAAAAAGTTAATAACCTAACCTCACTGTATCACAATCACCATACAGTGAGGTTAGGAAATTAACTTTTTTTTCCACTGTAGAGTGATTTTGTTGTTGGTATATTTAATTTATGGGGGGTACAGGGTGGCTTGCCCCCTGCAGAAATGTATAAATGTAGTCAAAAGTATGTTTGTTAGTTAGGTGTTGTTGTAGGTGGAGGGGATATTATTTACTTGGTGCAATGTAGTTTTCAATGTTATGAAGCAGGCTTTCAATGTTCTGAGTTTTCAATGTTTTGAGTTTTCAGTGTTTTGTATTTTTGATGCTATTGTCTCAATGTTATGAAATTCAACATTATGAAATGTCAATGTTATGAAGTAGACCCGTCCCAGCACTTGCTGCTCCTCTGGAATAAGCTCCCACTGCATGTGAAGCAGAGCTCCTCAATGACCCTATTCAAGCACAACTTTGACAACTTTGACAACTGGATGGGTAACTGTAAATTCATCCTGGATTTGGCACCTATATCCCTATCCCTCATGGACTGGGGCTGTCAGTGTTAATCACAGAATCACTCTGCTAACAATGACCATCTAGTTATGGTCTTGTAAAGGCCCTAGGGCCATTAGCCTAGTAACCTCCTATGAACCTAAGGACCTGTAAAGCATATGCCTCACTAAATGTTATTAATGTTCAGAAAAAAAACTTAGGAGAAGGGAAGAGGAGGGAGAAAGTTAACTGTAAGTAAAACAATTTTTTCTTAATAGTAATACTTTTATAGTGCATGATTTTCTTTGCATGCTACAAAGTAAAGTTTTCTCAAGTATTTTAAGTGTAATGGGTTTACTAATGTAAACAGGTGCTGCTGATTTTTTCTCCCTTCTTCTCTCTTCCTTCTTGTTCACTTTTAAGAAATGGAGGCACTGCAGTATAAAAAAGAAGGAAAGTCTGGTCAAAAGATTATGACAAAATAAAAATTGATGTACTTTTTTCTCATTCGTGCATAGAGGAATGAATGGATTAAGGCCCTTAGCTTGCTCTAGTAACAAGTTTTAGGAGGAAGCAAGTAAATGAAAAAGAACACTGAATATTACAAAGCTTTTTTCTAGCATATACATGCATGATTTTAGTAGCAACTTTGTATTTGGTCCTCTCTCTCTATGTAGACAATCTGTAGTGGCTAAGAGATAATATTTTCTGAAAGCATTCAAGAATCAAGTGTTTTCTGAGCTGGGAGAGGTCTAAAGGTAAGACAAAAACTAGACAGCACTTAGTAGAAGCACAGGAGATAGTATAAGTCTTATCACAGATAACCTTTATTTTAGGTTAACCCAAGTTTGTGATTGTGGCTGTCAGTTTGGGTCACTTCTTCCTATTAGGAGGGTAAAACTTCATTATTTGAATATGTGCATAGTTTTGTTTGTTAGTATTACGTTAATATGTTTTAGGGGTAATGGGGTACTTTTTTGAAGGCTTTCAATAAAACAAAAAGTTTTGAAAGATGTGACATAGGGTCATATGGATATGACAAGAAACAACTGTATAAAGGAACAATCTGCTAAACACTGTAAGCATGTAACACAAAAGGTGGAACTAGACACATAACAAAAAAGCTGTTACACATAAAAATGGGAATAATAACTTTTTAACACAGTGCTGATTTCTGTAATGTTTTTAAATGTCAGTGGTCTCACACATAAATATAAAAAAAGAGAGGAGTGAACTATATTAAAACAATGTAGAGTGCAAATAGTTATGGTACAGGAAACACATCTGGAAAGAATTGAACATATTAATTTAATAAAGAAAGGTTTTCAGGATGGTTATTCATCAGAATACCAGGAACAAAGGAAAAGAGGAGCACTTATATTAATTGCAACAGGAGCTCCAATAATGATGGAAGAGGATAAAAAAGACAATAATGGTAGAGTTGTAGTACTAAAGGGCTACTGGCAAGGGAGGAAGATTACATTGGCATGTAGTTATATTCCACCTAAAACTGCTATAATGGAGCTTAAGAAAATTCTGGGAGACATAATCAGTTTTCAGCAAGAAATATTACATATAGGTGGGGACTGGAATTTGATTTGCAGAAGTGAAGATGTATCTGCAGGGCCCAGAAGGGAAAATATAACAAAAGAGGATAGATTTTTCAAGAAATTTATGAAAATATTTGGCATGGAAGATGGGAATTCAGTACTAGGAGTTCAGAATAAATTTACACATTATTCCCCAAGATACAAAAATGGAGCTAGGCTAGATAGAATTTACATTTCACAGGAACGTGTGCATTTAATTGAAAGCCTTGATACACACCCAGTAACCATTTCAGATCATGTGCTGATAACAACTAAAATAAAAACACAGGGTAATGAAATAAAAATGAGACACTGGTGCTCTTCCACCTATCTGTGAAAAGAGAGGATTTTAAGGAATGAGTAGTGGAAATTATTCAGGAGCTACTAGAGAGAATAGAAATTTATTCTGAAAGCTATGGAGTGGGATAAAATTAAAGTTAGGGTAGAAATAAAAGAGAGAGATATTAAGAAGTAACAAGAATTAATTAGAGGGACTTACAATTGTTAAAGTATTGCAGAATAAGGGAAATCTCACAGAACAAGAAGAGGAGCAACTGCAAAATGCTAAACAGAAAATAAGGAATTACCTCAATAATATGCATGAGTTTAGAAAGGTTGCTGTTAAGCAACTGTGTTTTTTTTTATAATAACTCTTCAGCAAAAAAACATTTAGCACAATGACTCAGGCAACAGAAGGTAGAAAGGGCTGTCACCAAGCTTAGGGAGCCTATAACAAGGAGGATAACAAGAGATCCTGTAGCTGTACTAGAAATATTTCAGAAATTCTTTGAAAGTCTGTATAAAGCAGAGAAATATGGAAAGCAAGAAAAGGTACAAATGGAAATGTTTATTGAAGAATTAAATATGCCAAGGTTAGAGGTAGATGAGGCTCAATTACTAACAGGATAGGAGGAGATGAGATAAAAATGATGATGTAAAACCAATCGACTAGAAAGTCCCCAGGAATAGATGGCATTCCTGTGGAAGTTTGGAAGCTATGAGGGAAACTGATAAAGATCTGGAAAGTTTTGCTTAAGAGTATTTTAAGAGGAGGAGAAGTACCAACATCCTGGAAGAAAGCGGTGGTAGCTGTAATACCTAAAGAGGGTAAAGATCTATCAGATCCTGCTTCATACAGGCCCATTTCAATACTGAACCATGATTATAAAGTGTTCATGTCTATAATGGCTAAAAGTATGGCAAAAGTGATGCCAAATTTGATAGATATGGATCAATGTGGCTTTATGCATGGGAGGCAAACATTTTGACAACATTAACAGAGCATTAAAGATCCAGAGGGAATCAGAATGTAAGAAAATACCAGTATTGTTGGTGGGTCTTGATGCAGAGAAAGCATTTGACAGAATAAGCTGGGACTTTATGAGCAGGGCAACAGAAGCATTTGTATTCCCTGATAAAATTGAGGTTGATTAGAAGAATATATGAGGGATCGGGGGCGAAAATTAAAGTGGGTGTGTTCCTCTCTGATAACTTCTATTTGAGCAGAGGAACCAGGCAGAGGTGTCCTCTTTCCCCTTTGTTATTTGCGTTATATTTAGAACCATTTGCAAAGAAAATAAGGGACTCAGAAATTCAAGGATATAATTGGTATGATAGTCAAGAAAAGTTGGCTCTATTTGCAGATGATATTATTTTAAATCTGACAAAACAGAAAAGAACATTTCAGTGTTGTGGAATACTTTGAGACACTTTCAAATCTTTTTGGAATGCAAAATTAATGAAGCTAAAACAAAGGCAATAACTGTAAAATAACCACACACAAATTGGTTCAGCAATATTTATATTTATGAGGACATGATAAATTGAAGTACTTAGGAGTATGGATTAAAAATAATTCCAGCGTGGCAGCCAAGGAGGGAAGATGCTAAACAAAAGATAATACAAAAACTGAGAAACTGGAAGCTCTGTTATATGGATATGAGTAGTAAGATACAAGCAGTTAAAATGTTTTACTCCCTTTAGTCTTATACACAGGTCAGGCATATTTTTATCAACCAGAGGAGAAGTTGTGGATAACAATTAATAAAGAGCTGAAGGATTTTATCTTGGAGGGGAAGATGGCAACTGTCCAGTGGGATAAGCTGATTCTTCCAATAGAACAGGGCGGTTTGGGATTACCTGATTTGAAAGGGTATTTCATAGCTACACAGTTAAGGCTCCTATACATAGCACAAGCAGAAACCTTTAATTCAGTGAGCAAAGGGATGACGATGAAACATGGGAGAAGCTCCGAAAACAAGGAGAGACTGTGATTTTGGATGCAGATGTTTAACAAGATTAACAATAGTCATATGGAATATTATATTCATAAAGTAGCAGAAAGTATTCTAAGAACTAAGCCAACATGGTAATGGAGAAAGGACATTCTGCCGATAGGGATGACTGCAATTAGGGATACAGACAATAGGCAAGAGAGGGTGGAATTTTTTGGAGAAAATTTGCAAATCAACCAAAGTTTTGGAAGTAAATAACTAGAGAGGGAAAGGTAATAAAATGGGAAGACGCCAAGAATTTATTTGAACTTCAGGTTAGAGATTGTCTTACCTATCAAGGATTGCTATCAGAGTATATATACATACATACAAATGTTTCAAGCAAGGAATTAATGCCCTTCTAGCTTGCCAATATATAGCAAAACACTTGTTCCCACAATAAGTTTCCAGGTTATTCTTAAAAATATTTAAGCTAGTACTTGCATTAATGTAATTTGGTGGTCTGTTCCATGCATCAGCTGTTCTGTCTCAGACAATCAGCTGTTTTGTCTCAGACAACCAATTAGTATACTTCTTATTCTTATAGAATCTTCTACATAGGTTGTCTGATGATTCTCTACTACGTTTTGATAACCCCAAACATTCCCAGAGGTAGTTGTCTGTAAACGTCCTATATACCTGAATAAGATCTCCTCCTAGATATCTATAAGAGACACTGTGCAAGTTCAGATATTTTAGCCTTTCATAATAACTTAAATTTTCACATCCTTGGATGCCCTTGGTATATTTCCACTGTAATATTTCCAGTTTACACATGCTTGTTTTCTTATAAGGTTCCATATTGTTATTCCATACTCATGTTTGGGTCTAATGTAACTAACAAACAATGATTTTATCATTTCTGATTTTCTAGACTTTATAAATCTTTTTATACAACCTACAGGTCCATAACAAATTGGTTGACATGATTAGAAAAACTCAAAGCTGGATGTACCCATATACCTAGGTCCTTAAATGAGTCTGCAGTTTTAATCACTGTGTGCTGTATTAAATATTCACCTCTCAATGTATGTCTCCCAAATCTCATATGCTTAGTTTCTGATGTATTTATAGGCAAAGAGAAAGAAATAAGGGTCCTAAATGAAAGACCAGCACTGGTAGAGTTTTTAGTAGAATGTAGATCAGAAGCTGCTGTGAAAAAAGGAATAATTTAGTACAGCCTATAAAATATTGCATAATAACTACAAGAATCAATCAGAGAAGGTTAGAAAGGATTGGGAAGAGAGTCTGGATAAGTGATTTACAAAGAAACACTGGAATTATATATCTATGTCTCCCAAATATGCAACAAAATCTAGAAGATTTAGGATTTTTGCTTGGAAATGTTTACAGAGGTATTTTTATAACTCAAGTAGACTCCAGAGAATTTATCCATAGGTAAATATCAAATGTTGGAGGTATGATGGGGAAGAAAGATATAATTGGGAGCATATTTTCTAGGAGTGTAATGAGTTGGCAGACTTTAAAGATTCCCTGCCAACTACTCTATCAGAGATACTGAGTGAGTAAATTGGTGTACCCAGGGAAATAATTTTTCTGAGCTATGATACAGAATCGGAGTAAGGCCTTGCTGAGTCTAAATACGGTGGATTCCAATAAAGCAATTACTAAACAATGGAAATCAAAGTCTAAACTAACTGTACTAGAAGTAGTGAATATAGTAACAGAGATAAAACAATTGGAATTGGGATCTTTAAAAAAGGGTAGGAGCAAATTACATAGAAAAATGAGAATTGTGGGAAGAATACATACATGTGAGGAATGAGATTTAAAAGAAGGCAGTATTTGAATGAGTTTGTAATGTTTGACTGGCAATGATTGGGTAGATTATAAGTGATGTATAATGTTTGCAGCTAAAATTGTCAATATGATTTGCGGTGTGTAATGCTTGCAATTAAGATTATGTCAATATGGTTTGTTTTCATTCATATAAATGTGTGATTGCTTATGTCATAAGTGATAATTTAATAAAGATATCTCTTGTTTAAAAACATATATTATGAAGACCTTTCTACAGACAGATATATAAGAACATGGGAACCCAAAGATAAGAAGACAAAATGCACCTTAAAGTGTTAACTGCATGTATGAAATACACAAAAACATTGATTTACTTGTTTGTCTATTTAGTTTTGGTAACAGTGTAAATAAACTAAACCAATGCAGACTTTTTCATCCATGACACAGAAAAAATTAACTGCATATAAGACCTGTTAGTAACAGCCTGCATTTAATTGCTGGAACCTGTGTTCTGAGCAGAGTTGCCAGATTTCCGACTGGCCAGGTAGGGACAGAAAAAGTCTTTCAAAAAAAAAAAGGTCTTCCACGCTAGGTCTTTAATGCGGAACATCAGAGTTCCGCATTAAACAAAAGTAGCTCTGTGTTTATTTTTTTTTTATTGGCCCGGGCAATATACTATTATATATAATAATGCGATGTTCCGCATTAAACACAAGAAGCTCCATGTTTAGCGATTTTTGATTGGCCTGTATGCTGGTATACGGGCCAATCAAAAAAAAACAAAGCGGAGGCTGCCCGGGATTTAAACCGGCAGTGCGGGACTCGGGATCAGGCTGCCCAAATAGGGACGTCTGGCAACCCTGGTTCTGAGTGACTGCTTTCCAATCTATCTGCAAATATACAGAGCTGAGTATATTTTTTTGGTTTTAGAGTTTATACTGTTAGTTGTTGCTTAGATCTCTGTTGAAACTGTTGTCTCCCTCTTCTGAGAGACTGCTTTCCAATCTATCTGCAAATATACAGAGCTGAGTATATTTTTTTGGTTTTAGAGTTTGTACTGTTAGTTGTTGCTTATATTTCTGTTGAAACTGTTTTGTCCCACCCACTCTCCCTATTTTTGGCTTGTAGTTTAAATTTGGCGGTTTTTGCAGTTGCCCACCCCACTGTAGATTTGATCTGGGACACTCCCCCAGTCCCATCTCTTTGCCACATTCTACCTAATAAACTCTTTCTGCACTTGTTTTTAGTCCTTTTTAATTTAATTGCATTTTTTAAACTGTGTTTGGTCTAATATTTCTACATACTCAAGTGTGCTAGCTTGCACTGCATGTGAATTGTTTTTACTACTGTTTTTGCTACTTTTCTGTAAAAAAAAAAACTGTAAGCCTATTTCCTACCTTTCCTGTAACTAGTGTTCCAGATACAGATTTGCTGTATCCAGGACTGTATGTAAGCTTCTGAGCCTGTGTTGGAGGGAAGCCTTCTAGCTTATCAGTGGGAGTGGTAAGCACTAGGTAACCTGTCTACCACATAAGGAGTAGTTCTGGCCCAGAAATTGTAGTTATAGGCCGTTTGGGCAATCTCTTCCATCTCTCTCAACTTTCTAATTTGAAAGCCTGCATTTGCACTTGTTTCTGTCCTGTAACTCGTCTAGTACAGATACAGATTCTTAGTTTTAGCACTTAAATTTGTTTATTCGTGCTCAGCACTTGTTCAGAACTTGTAAGCACTAAATAAGCTACTAACAACTATAGCACTCAACCTTCATCATTACCTAGAGGAAAACAGTTTTTGTACCTAACTTTTCTCACTTGCTTAGAGAAAAACAGCTCTTGTACTCAGTTTCCTCACTTATCTAGAGGAAAATAGTTTTTTATTCAGGCATGTCCAAGGTTCAGCTACCAGTGTTCTTTCCTGTCTATCTGATGAATCTGGGCATCTTGAGGCAATGTAGAAATTGCCTCATGTATACAGACAACCCTCTCCTCCTACCACCCAACACTGCAACCTATGAGAGATGCACTTATCTAGCCAAACTGGAGGTAAAGCTCTCTCCAACCAAGATTGAACTTGACAGTCATGAGGTGAAGGTAAACATTTGCACCACACCACACTCATCACATAGTCTCACTAAATCTACACCACCAAAATCCACACATAGTAACACAAAAAAATTCATGGAGGCTTTCAATAATAATCTGTCTGAGCAACAGAAACCTCCAAAGCAGAAACACAAGCAACCTCCTTCCCCCAACACAACCCAAATGACACATAGCCCACAGACTCAGTGTGCCACTCAGTCACAGCCAATAGGGCAAAACAACGTACCCAACACACTAGTCATAGGTGACTCTATAGTCAGGCACACTGATGTCCCACTCACCAGGCTAAACAAGGAGAAGGTTACTGTCAGCTGCCTGTCGGGTGCCAGGATCTGCCACATAACCCACGCACTCAGGTCACTCCACAACATGTACAAATATGACTCTGTCATTGTCCATGTTGGTGTGAATGACCTGAGATGTACCTCCCTGGACTACATGAAAAGAGACATGGAAGAGCTCTCCGATCTTGTAGCCCAGGCAGGTATGACCCTAGCCCTGAGTAGCATTCTGCCATTGCCCAGACTGATACCGCAGTACAAGGACAAAATGATTGACTTCAACAATTGGCTAAGCTTCTGGTGTCATTCTAAGGGGATCCAGTATCTGTCTGCTTGGGATGACATGGTCAACAGACCACAATGCTTTGCCACAGATGGCCTGCACCTGTTGCCCCTGGGATTCTGGATACTGGCTAAGGCTCTTGCTGTCCCTATAGTGCCTTTTTAGGCAAGGTTCAAATAACAAATTCACCACTGTAACAGGCAAGCAAAAACTGAGGGCAATGCTACTCAATGCTAGAAGTCTAAATCTCAAAATGCACTCACTCGAGGTACTCCTTAAAATGGAGAACATCGATATTTGTGCAGTGACTGAGATCTGGTTCAAGGCTCCAGAGAGCACCCCTGCAATACCAGGCTATAACTCATACCACACTTTTTGGCCATGTAACCTGGACCAAAACACCAAAGGCGGAGGTGTGTCCATATTCATTAAGGATATCCACACCTCCAGGCTAGTTGCTCAGCATAATGCATCCGAGGTTATCCAAGTGCAACTAACTCTGGGAAAAACTGCAATCCAAATTGTAGCTTGCTACAGATCCCCCACCATGCCCCAAGATTCCCACTCCTCTTTTTTTGATGTACTGGAAAATATTAGAGTTCAACCAAACACCTTAATAATGGGCGACTTCAACTACCCCCACCATTAACTGGGAAAACTACTTGTGTACCACCTCCTTAGCTCAACGCTTTCTGGAATTCATAAACTCCAATGCCCTGGATCAACTTATCCACACCCCCACCAGGGGCAACAATATCCTAGACCTAGTCATTACCAACATGAGTGACTGGTGTTCCACACCTGAAGTCAACTCCTCATTGGTCCGATCTGACCATAAGCTAATCACCCTTGATATCCACATCCCGCCCCCACCCACCATTAAGGAAACCATGGTAAAAAATTTCTCCAAAGCCAACTTCATGCTTCTTAAGACAGAAGTGGTGAACTTCATGACACCCATGCAGATGGACAATACAGTTACAACTGCTGAATCCTACACAAATGCACTCTATAAGCACTTACATGAGTGCATGGATCATGCAATCCCAAACAGAACCAAGACGCCATCCTCCAAAAAAAGGAAGCCAATCTGGTGGTCCCCTGCCATAAACAAACTGTACAAAAGAAGAAAGAAACTGTTGCAAAAGACAGTAAAATCCCATGAGTGGAGGAGTGCCCTGGTCAGCCTCAGTAAGAAGCTGAGATCCCTTATAAGATCCTCCAAAGCTAGCTACGAAAACAAAATCACCACTAATTCTAAGGACAACCACAAAGCATTCTATAGCTATGTCAAGAATCTCGATGGTAACACCCAGATCTGCTCTGGGTTGCAGCACAACGGCACGAAAATTACAGAACCAACTGATATTGCCAACATCCTGGCAGATAGGTTCAGTGCTAACTTTACCCCCCCCCCCCCACCCCCTAAAGGGCCCATATCTATACAGGAAGAATGCAGAGTCCCTGTAATCACAACTATGCAGGTAAAAGCTGCATTCACTAAAGCCAAAAACACAGCATCCATGGGACCGGACAACATCCCAGACTGCGTTTTACACGAACTTCAGAATGAACTGGCTCCCCACTTAAGCACCATGTTCAATAATAGCCTCGCATCAGGCTTTGTGCCCACTGAATGGTGCACAGCAACAGTTATCCCACTCCACAAAGGGGGAGCCACCAGTGATCCTGGGAACTATCGACCTATTAGCCTGACGAGCCTGGTCTGCAAGACCATGGAACGTATCATCATGGAACTCATAAACAAAGACATTGGTAACCTCCAAACTCTGGATCCCACCCAGTTCGGGTTTGTGAAAGGCAGATCATGCCTCCTAAACCTGATTGACTTCTTTGAGGCAGTCACCTAAGCCGTAGATGAGGGTAAGGTGGTTCACACAGCCTATCTTGACCTCGCCAAGGCTTTCGACACCAACCCCCATTCTGGAATTATAGCTAAACTCACTAAACTAGGTATAAATCCCTATGTCACAAGATGGGTTGCCAACTGGCTCACTGACAGAACCCACACTGTAAAAGTTGCAGACTCCATATCTGACCTCAAAGCAGTGACAAGTGGAGTACCACTGGGTTCCGTCCTGGGACCTCTCCTGTTTGGTATCTACTTCTCTGAAGTACAGGCTAACACAGAAGGCCTCTGGCTAATGAAGTTCACAGATGACTGCAAACTAGGAGCCATAGTCAAGTCCCCAAATAATGTGGACATCCTACAGAAGGGCCTCGCTGAGACAGATGCCTGGTGTCAGAGCCATGGCCTCAAGCTCAATGCCAAAAAGTGTAGTGTCATCCCCTTTGGTAAAAACTCTGTACCCATGAACTACCACATAGGCAGCAATCTACTTAACACCAAATGTGTGATAAGAGACCTTGGGACCCAGGTGGACAGTAGTCTCTCCTTTGATAGTCACATGGCCACAGTAGTCAGGAAGTCCTTCTATGTGGCACACCTCATCATAAAAGGGTTCTCATCCAGGAAAAAAGAGGTCATTGTTCCCCTCTACTCGACACTCATTAGACCCATTATAGAGTACGACGCCCCTTTTAGAATGTATCTCACAAGACATCTGCAGCAGCTGCAAAGGCCACAGAAGTACCTCACAAAGAGGATTACTGGCCTCAAACAAATGCCCTACACTGACCACCTCAAAAAACTCCAGCTTTACTCTGTAGCATATCGCCTACTCTGAGGTGATCTCTGCCTAACATATAAAGCTATGTCAAACCCAGAGCTGTTGGACATGCTACACCTAAAGAAATCCCAATCCCCCCCAAGCTACACGCTCTAGGGACTTAAACCTTGTCACCACAATAAACAGGACTTGCTGGAGTGATAGATTCCTGTCCCAGAGACTTCCTATACTTTGGAACAGGCTACCCATCTATGTCAAGCAAAGTTCTTCATTAGCACTTTTCAAGAAAAATCTTGATGAGTGGATGGGAAATAGGAAATACACCCCGGGGATCACTTCTGTGTCTCTGCTCAACAGTGGCACAGGAAAATAACTTTCTTGGGTGGCGTAAGCCAGGGAACCTTGTTGGCTAGGCTTACATAGGCCCTTGGGCCGATAACCTAGTACCTACCTATGAACATATAATTGAAAAATATGCAAATGGGAAAAACAATACTAGAGAAATTTGACAGGAATGATTCTTTATCTTGTCCCCTTCTGATCATTAAGCCTCTTTAACAGACACTCACTTGGCCCATTCATACCCCCTTGGAAGAAAGAGAGAGAGAGAGAGACCTACAGTCCCATTCTTTCCCTAAGGACAAGTGATCCAGAAGTGGTGCTATCACCTGTGCAGGGATGAAGTTCTTTTACCTTAAGCCCTACTGCTTTATCATCAACTGAGCTGGCTGAATCCCTATACTTGATGCATAATAACACAAAAAGCAAGGCAAATAATATAAGGATAAGGAAATAAATAACTGATTTTAAAGCATTCACTATTTAAGTCAAAGTCATCAAATAAGGAATTCAGAGCAATTAACAACTTATCTTAATAGTCTTATTAAGTAGTAGGTTATGACTGAGTGGTTAAATAGTTCCAGGGTCACAAAGGTCGCAGCCATACCTTTTTCAAGTACTTTCCACCTGCTAAGTAATTTTTTTTTTTATACATCTATATGATTACATCATGAAAGTTGGAACACTCAAAAGAGAAAATCACAAATGGTAGAACAAAAAAGACAGAGGAATTATAAAACACTGAATTACTCATAAGAGTTTATTACAAATGAATGAATACATTCCTCCCACTAAAAAAACCTGTATCAGTAAACCCCAGCTACAAAACCAAGAACAAGTGCTGTCCTGGCAGTGATTTGACTAAGGAAAGTTTTTTTTTACTAATGCAATGTATAAGGTTAGGGTTGGCATACATGAGTAAGGTAGGCAAGGGAGCTTTGCTGTGCTAACCCTAACCCTAACTCTAACCCCACACAATGTTACCTAAAAACATTTCCCTAAGAGAACTACTGCACAAGACAAAAGGACACAGAATACAGACAACACAAAAACATACACAAAATCCCTTACTCTAACCCTAACCCAAGATCATTTGCATATACATAACTGCACATCTTCGCAACCATCACTTTTTAGTTTTTATTACTAAATTCTCTATATGTGAGTCACTCATTTGTGCATCCTCTCTTTTTTACACCCACAAAACTTTTCTACTAAATGTGCAGTCTACCTTGTGAGTTACATACAGTACATATAAGTTGATAGATAAGTACTAGACTAAGTGCCTTCATGGGCCATGTTAAGCCTAGTCAGTCACTCTATGTGAGAATCAAACCCTGCACCTTGCGTCTGTAAGGTAAACACCTTAACTATTATGCCATCCTACCACCTTTCAAACCCAGGCCCCTGTCAACTACAGCCTACTGCAACTGCACTAACCCACTAGGCTACAAAGAAATGTACTACATACAGAGCATTTAACAAACTGAGCTACTGAGTCACTGCTAAAATACACACATACACACACACACACACACCACACACACACACACACACATTTATATAGATATATATATATATATATATATATATATATATATATATATATATATAAAAAACACACACACACACACACACACATGGGCAGATTCACTCATGTTGCCACACCCATATATATACCTTTCAAAATGCACACACACACACACACACACACACACACACACACACACACACGCACACGCACACACTATCATGGATAGACTCACTTTGCCACACCCATATATCAACCTTTCAAATTACAACAGGAAAATATTCATAATGCCAACACTGACATGCTATCATGCATGCACTGAGAAACAACCAAAGTGCATGTAAAATTTAAAATAAAACAATCAACAAAAACACTGTTTTTGCAGGGGGCTTGCCTCCCTTTGCACCCTCTGCTAATTACATATACTAACTCCAAGATCATGCTTTATCAGGGAAAGGGCATATTCCTCAAACCCCAAGAAATGTGGGCTCTTGCAAATCTGTTGATCATCTGTTTAGTTGACCAAATTGTGTCCCTATGTATGTATCATGGGCATTTATTAGGAGGGGTATGTTAGTTATGAAGTTACTAGTGTTTATGTGGTGGGGTATGTTAATTTGGGCTTTACTGTCTGCCTCTGTCTATCTGAGACATGGAAGCCAGGCCCATGGTGAATTTTCGACTTTCCATCCATTTGTCAAGGTTACACTTAATTAGGATTAGGGTTGGAATCTGCTTCACATGGATGGACAACCTGATCCACAGCATGGGGATTCTTTGAGACACATTATCTGTTTCACCAACATGTCTTATTTATGTCACAATTTAAATGCTTGGATCTAGTGGTTCTGATACTCTTCATTTTGCAGATGTGCAAGAGCTCCAGCAGAGCCGGGCCCAAGTACACCTTTTATGCCAGGAATAGATCACCTCTCAATAACCCGTAGGAGATAGAGTATAGAGATAAGGCTTTATGGTGATCCATATAGGAAGTGTTTTTATACACTGGATTCTCCTGGTAAGGAACCTTTGTGAGCATTCTCACTGTTGCATATGTCTGGTCAGGTGCATGGCAAAGGGGACATTATATACAATGATTACTCTGATAAGGGCCAGATAAAGTGGCACTATGATTTCCTTGGATCTGGATGCCATGCCCTAACTTATAAGTTGGGCAACATAAAATGATTTTCTTACTATCTTGGCCACATGTTGGTCAAAGGCCAGATTACTGTCTACATATGATCCCAGATCCCTGACTACTGAGTCAACTCTTAAGGGTGTCTTAATGATGGAATAATTAGCCTAGGTGGCAGTTTTCCCCAAAGGCACTGTAATGTATTTCTTGGCTTTGAATTTTAGTCTGCGACTTTGGCATCAATCATTTGATTGTGTTAGATCCTCTTGTAAGATGCATGTGCCATGTGGGAATTTAAGATGTCTCCCAATTTGCAGTCATCTGTGAACTTGGTCAGCCAAAGGCCCTTGACATTAGCCTTTACCTCCAAGAAGCAGGTGCCAAATAGGAGTGGTCTCACCATAGAGTCCTGAGGTACCCCACTGGTGACCAGCCTCTTAGTGGAGGTGGTATCAACAATTGTGACTTCCTGGGTCTTGTCTGTGATCCAGCTGGCAATCCAGCAAGTTATGTAGGGGTTATGCCCAGTTTGGTGAGTTTGTCAACTATATCCAAGTGGGGAATTGTACTGAATGCCTTAAACAGGTTCAGGTAGATAGCATGCAACATTTTACCCTCATCCATTGCCTTGGTGACCTTCTCAAAGAAGTCCACTAGGTTTAGTAAGCATGATCTTCCCTTGACATAGCCAGACTGGGTTGGGTCTAGTGTCTGAAGGTTGGCTATGCCTTTGTTGATTATTTCCATGATAATTCATCCCATGGCTTTCCATATTACACTAGTCAGACTAATAGGCCTGTATCTTCTGGGGTCTGTTGATAGTCTATCCTTGTGAAGTTGGATAACTGTTGCAGTCCTCCATTCCCATGGTTAAAAGCTTTTTTTTGAGGCTATAGCTGAAAAGTGATTCAAGTGGCACTGATAGACCATGTTTCCAGCTATTTAGGAAGCATCCTGGGCATTATCCAGGCCCACAGAGGCTGTGTTTTTGACCTCCACAAGCGCTGCCAGGACCTGCTCCCTGTTAATAGTTGGGGGTTATGACAGTCAGTAATTCATGGAGGCAGGTGTGGGGACTGGGGGGTAAAGTTTGAGCTGAATTTGTCAGCCAGCAAATTCGCTATGCTGCTGTACTCAGTGAAGGTGGCACCATTGACAACTAGTTTGGCACACTGATATGTGCTACATTTGAGGTTTTTGAACATAGCTGTAGAAGGCCTTATGATTATCTTTAGCCTGTGAGGCTATCTTGACCTTGTAATTGGCCTTGTTGGACTTAATTAGTCCTCTTAGTTTCCTGTTTAGTTTAACTAGAGCTCCCATCATTATGGGAGTTGCTTTTTCTGATTTAGCCATGACTTTTTTTCCTTTTGTTATATACCATATTAATAGGATTCCACCAGTGTGGTTTGTTTTTAGAGTTTGTTTTGAGCCTATTTCTAGTAGGTACAGCAGCTTCTATACAGCCATTTACATGGCTGTACAGGGTCTCAGTGAACAATTTGGGATAGGCTGTTGTGAACACATGGATGGGAGGGGCACTGAAGTTTGATAAACTATCACTTAATAGGGTGTAGTTTGCTTTGGCATAGATCCTGTTACAGGGTTTGCTGTATATATATATATATATATATATATATATATATATATATATATATATATATATATATATATATATATATATATATATATATATGTATATTCTTCTGTGTTTGACCGAATGTACATTTATTTGACAAATGCAGGAGTTTGATTTAATGTCGATGGTGCAGATGTCAGAATGTCAACGGTACGGAATATCGATACAGATAAGTGGGATTGGGGAGTGAAAGCATATGTGTGTGTGTGTGTGTGTGTGTGTGTGTGTGTGTGTGTGTGTGTGTGTGTGTGTGTGTGTGTGTGTGTCTGTGTGTGAGTTAGGTTTAGGGATGGGGATGACTGAAGGATGAGTGTTGTGTGTTTGTGTGCGAGTTTGTGTATTTTAGGGTAAGGGTAAGGGCTAGGTTAGAGGACAGATGTAGTGTTGTTTCTGTGTGCTTGAGAATGTTTGTGTGTCTGAGTCTGCTTTGTGTAGCGGTAATGCTATGGGAACGTTTTAATGATGTTAAGGTGTAGGTTTAGGGTTGGGGGAAAAGGCAGCATTAGGGTTAGCACCCATTACTATTCAGACAAATTTGA
Source organism: Protopterus annectens (assembly GCF_019279795.1). Taxonomy (NCBI): domain Eukaryota; kingdom Metazoa; phylum Chordata; order Ceratodontiformes; family Protopteridae; genus Protopterus; species Protopterus annectens. The sequence goes on from NC_056729.1 coordinate 1,035,912,461, forward strand.
CTCTGGTATTATGGGAGGGTTTTACTTTAATATTGGGAAAGGAAATAGTTTTCCTCTCGATATTATTGTTCTGTTTTTTTTTTTTTTCACTATTGTGTATGATTGAACTTACTTTTCGGTGTTTTACATTCGACACTAGAGTTGTTTGGTCATACACAGTAGACCTACACACACACACACACACACACACACACACACACACACACACACACACACACACACACACACACACACACACACACACACACACACACACACACACGCATGCATGCATGTGCCAAGAAATAACCTTAAAGCATTCAAGTGAAAAACTTAAAAAAAAAAGTTAAAAAGTTAAAAACATTGTATTTTGCAGGTACCTCCCCCTAATAATTTTATATTCTATCCTTAAGATTGTACAATACCAGAGAAAAGGCATATTCCCCAACTATCTCTCTCTCTCTCTCTCTCTATATATATATATATATATATATATATATATATATATATATATATATATATATATACACACACACACACACACACATATACATATTTAAAAGCTATGTAGTCACCATAACTAGGCATCTGTGTTGTCCATTTTCATTCTTCCTCATCACATGGGTTTGGATCCAGTTCTCAGATCTGACTAGGCCACAAATTCCAGACTTTGGATACAACTCTCAAGCTCCTGCCTCTGCCCATCTCCATTACCTTAGATCGAGTTTGTTGCTAAAAGGCCCATAGAGTTAGACAGAGACCTGAATAGCTGATAGAAAAAGAAAGGGCTCAAACCCAGAACCGTAAGTTCCAAAGACAGTCTAACAGGTTTCTCCAGAAGATTTTTGAAGGATGGGGGATGGCTGGGAGGAAAGCTGAGGAAGAATGAAAACTGACAGCACAGATGCCTAGTTATGGTGGGTATATAACTTGTAAATCTGATGTTGTCCTTTTCGTTCTTCTTCAAACCATGGGACAGAGTCCCAGGCTGCATTGATCTTGGTTGGCCGTTATGGAAGGATATTCTGGAGTACCACAGAACCAAAGGCAGCTCTGTTTCTGTATATATCTAATTTGAAATGAGCAACAAAGTTATGAACACTGAACCATGTGGCAGCTGTGCAAATATCATCAATAGATTTTCTTGACCAAAAAGCAGATGAAGCAGCCAAGGATCTGGTTGAATGAGCCTTGGGTGGTTTGGGTAAGGCAATACCTTGTTAAGAATAGATCCAAGAAATACAGTCTGTAATCCATTTGGCTAAATTGACTTTAGTAACTGGGAATCCCAGTCTTTTTTGTGAAAAGGAAACAAAATAGTTGATCTGATTTTCTGATTTTTTTGTCCTGTGGAAATAAAAACGTAATTGTCTATGTACGTCACAGAGATGAAGCATGTACTCCCCTTTATTCAAAAAATTTGGAAAGAAAACTGGTAAGTAAATGGATTGAATAATGTTATTTTCAAAAGCTACTTTAGGTAAAAAGGAAGGGTTTGTCTGTATGGTAACCCTATCTTTTTCGAAAATAATGTAAGAGGTCTTTGAGGAAAGAGCCTGGAGTTCATATATCCTCTTTGCAGAAGTAATAGCAACTAAGAAGACCATTTTCCAAGAATGGGATTTTAGATCACTTTTCGCTGAAGGTTCAAAGGGTTTCTGAGTTCATCCTTGAAGCACAATGGTTAGATCCCGGGGAGGTGAAGAGTCCTTTATTGGTGATCTGAGAAGAAAAATGCCTTTTACAAATGCTTTGCATAATTTGGAAAGAACTCAAGGAATAATTTCAGACTCCTGTGTGAAAATTAGCGATAGCTGCTAATTGTAGCTTAATGGTAGAAAAACTAGCTCCTTCTTTAAAAACAATTGCCAAAAATTCAAGTACTGCAGAAGTTGGAGCAAAAAAGGAATCAAAGTAATTTTTCAAGGCCCAAAGGGAGAATCTTTTCCATTTGCTTTTATGAACTTTCTTAGTAGAGACTTTTTGCAAAGATAAAATGATGGTATGTACAGGAGAAGAAAGCCTGGGCCATCTAACCATTACTGGAAGTGGAGAAACCATGTGGTTAGTTTGACAGCCTGGATATTGGGATGTTGGATTCCTAATGGGTGCAAAAGGAGATCTGGAGGTGGTTCCAGTATCCATGGAGGATAATGAAGATGAGACCATAGAAAGGGGAACCATACCTGTTGAGGCCAGAAAGGGGCAATGAGGATAACTGATCTCTTCAGCCAGCTTGCTTTCTGCAGGAATTTGGGAATCAAAGGAAGAGGAGGATAAGTATAAAGAAGACCGGAGGGCCAGATGTGGACTAGAGCATCTCTCGTTGACTCTGGTGACTCCCCCTGAAGGGGGATAAGAGCAGAGTACCTGCTGCACTTGTTGTTGTGGGGGGATGCAAAGAGGTTGCAGCAAGGTTTTTCCCAATGAAGGAAAATCCTTTCACCCACAGATTGATTGAGAGATCACTCATGAGGCATCAGAGTGGACCTGCTTAATATGTCCACTAACACTTTGGTTTTCCCCGGTATGTGCATTGCAACTAGAAAGTGGTCTGAGGAGCTTGCCTATTCCCACACTCTCATGGCCTCTCTGCAAAGGGGATAAGATTGGCTTCCTCCTTGTCTGTTGATGTACCAGGCCACAGACATGTTGTCAGTCTGAATTGCAATAGTCCCTAGAGGAAGAGCATCATGAAATACCTGCAATACTAGTAGGACTGCTCTCATCTCTATTACATTAATATGTAGATTGTTCTCTTGGGGGGACCACATGCCTTGGATGGTCCTTCACAGGAAATGTCACCCCCACCCCCCAACCCAGATGTGAGGTGTCTGTGGTCAGTGTGGCCATTGTGGGTGGTAAAACAAAAGGTCGGCCTAGATGAATATCATCTGACTGGATCCAGCAGTGGATGTGTCATTTGCAGATTGGAATAAGTTTGACTGGAAAGGATAGGGGTTGTTGAAGAATGAACCACTGAACAGCTAGAGTCCATTGAAGGACATGCATAAAGAATCGTGCCAAAGGAAACAATATAATGGCTGCTGCTATGGATCCTAGTGCTTGAAGGACTGATCTGGCTGGGGGAGATGGATGAGAGATAAGAAGAAGAACTTGATTCCTGGGGGTGGGTATAGGATGCACTAGTAGTGATGCTATCTGTGTTGTTGTACTGACATGTGTACCAATGAAATCTGGGCTTTGGACTGGTGAAAAGTTTGATTTGACATAATTTATTGTTACCCAGAGTGACTAACAAATCTGGAGCAAATAGTCCATGGACTGTTGGGGAAGATGCTTGGAGGGGGTGGTAAAGAGCCAGTCATCCAGATATGGAAACACTCAGAATCCTTTAAGTGTCAGGTGAGCAGCCACCACTGCTATGCATTTGGTAAACACATGCGGGGCTGTGGTGAGTCCAAAGGGCAGGGCTCTGAATTGGTAGTGACTGGCTCCCAGCTGAAAGTGTAAGTGTCTTCGGGAGCACCTGATTATTTTGATGTGATAGTACACATACTGAAGATCTATAGAGCTCATCCATTCATCCTTGGGAAGAAATGGCAGCATGGACTGTACTGTCACCATTCAAAGCTTTGACTTCTTCACATAATGATTCACTTTGCTTAGATCCAAAATTGGTCTCAGGTCCCCTGTCTTTTTGGAGACTAAAAAAGAAGCATAAGTAAGTTCTGAATCTTATCTGGTCTGGTGGGACCTCTTGGATGACTCTTTTGTCTAGCAGCTTTTGAATTTCTTGTGTAGCTGCTTTATTCTGACTGGGTGGAACATTGGGAAGTTTCTTCCTTTTGTGAAAAGGAAGTTGGAGAAATGGAATGGAATAACTTCTGGATATGATTTTTAGCACCCAGTGATCTCTTTTAATGTTTGCCCAGGTGTCCGGTTGCAGGGATAATTGTCCCCCAATTATCTCCAGAGTTGGATAGTCTGGCAGCACTTCAGGAGTGCTGGAAGAGTCTGTCCAGAAAAGAAACCCGGAAACCCTAGTTCTGCAGGCATCCTCTGCCTCTAGGGTGATGTCTCCCATTAGATCCTCCTCCTCTACCTCTGAAGGAGTTATCCCCACATGCACATGGATCTTGGAAAGAACCCTGAGATTTACAGAACCACATCTTCTTATCACCTCTCTGATTCCTGGACAAGATTCATTGAGAGGTAGAAAACTTGATCCCAACAGCAGACAGTGTCTTCCCTTCTTGTTTACTGCAGATAAGTGTCTCTTTTACTGATGACCTAAACAAGAATGTGCCATAGAAGGTGTCATTGATGAAGGACATCTTAAAGAGCTCCACAAAGTCACATAGCCACATCCAGGCATGTCTTCTTATGGCAATGCCTGAACCAGATGCTTGTGTGGTGCCTTCAGCTGTGTGAGAAATTAACCTCATTGAAGCATTAGAGACAGATGATAGAGTGGCCAGCTGAGAGGATGTTCTTTGAAATCCTCTGCAGACATGGTCTCTGTGAAAGTATTTGAAAGTTCCTTAGTCAAATCTCTCTGAAGTCTCATGAAGTGTGCTTTCTGAATCTGTCCAGTGCCCTAGACTCCCTGTTTGGCAGATGGACAGAAGAGCTCTGTTCTGCTATCTCTTTTTTAGTGGCTGCCATCACCACCACCATAGCCTCTACTGGGGCTCCTTTGCTCAAGTGGGGTCTGTCATTGGGAGGGGCTAGAAATTTGTCAGGTTTCTTCGGTATAGGTTTGACAGTATCTTGCTCCTTCCAAGCCTTTCAGGAAACTGAATCAATGATTTCATCCATCACTGGGGGGGCAGAACCAAAAGCTTCCAAAAATACACATGCCTCTGGAGAGGAGTTTTTGGAAGACCAACCACCCTTTTTGTCTGAAGATCTCTAATATGTCTCCAAAGGAGATGTCATCCAGTGGTGATCTATCCTCTGTGAGAGACTCCAGCGGCGGGTCTATATGCTTCCACTTGCACATTCTCTTTTGATCGAGCTCCTTTGTAGGATGTTCAGGGGAAGTATCAGAAGAGAGGGGAAAGGTCCTGTACAGGAACTGCTTGGAAACATGTTTGACCTGGCTGTCCCTGTGGAGTAGGTCTGATTGAGTCAGAGCTCGGAGCCAGCGAGGGTATAGCAGCTGGACCTGAAGAATGAGAAGGCAGTTCTCTAGATATGGAAGAAGCCCTTTCCATGATATTTATGACAGGTGGACCTGATTAGCCAGAACCAAAACACCCAGCACAGGCGGATCACAGCTGCTCCCATATCTGATCTTCGAGGATGGAATTGGACCTGAACTGTCCAGTGCAGAGACTCTGAGGAGTAGGGATGGATCCAACAACATCAGAGTAAATCCCAGCCCCACGTATCTGATGCTGACGCTTTGGCTGCAGGACCCATTCCAATCTGAGGGTATAGGAGTGGAACTAGTCAGGGATACCATTGGCATCAAAGAAGAAATCTTCTTTGTATCTGACTCCATACTTCTTGGAGATTTCAGTTCCTGGTACTCCAAAAATACTGGATGGATTGGAGAAGGAGAGAGAGAGAGAGAGAATAGTGTGGGATGTCATAGGAAGGCTCATGGATCCGATAGGGGATGGAGCCAGTATGACACCCATCTGGATCTCAGCTCTAAAAAAAATTTTGCATCATCCTAGCCACATCCGCTTCTGATAAACTTCTGGAGCACCTGGAGGATGTAGTGGATTGAGGCCTTGAATGTTTTTTAGGAGTTTATAATAATGGAGATAGCAGAGTAGGAGAAATAGGTTTAATGACATATGACTTCTTTGAGAGGTGCCAGGTTTTGGATCTGAGAACCTCAGATCTGAGGGAGGTGCCATTGGACTGGCTGATATAATTATCAGATCCAAAGATTTTGGATAAGAAGATTTTGGATCCAAAGATCTGGTCTTTTGATCTGATGCTGTTGAATCCGAACTTTTTCGGCTTTTGACTGGTAGCCCCAATGAAGTCCTAGGGGACTTTGGTGGGTAGCGTTTTCTGTGCTCCAGTGGAGCAGACTTGGTAACTTTGGTGGGGGTTTGAGCCCCAGAAGATGGAGTAGAAGTAGCAGGAAGAAGTCCTTTTAATAGCAACTTGTTGTGTCGGTCAGCCAGAGCACTTTGGATGAAGGTTAAGCAGATTGGGCAATTTGTATCCAAGTGACCAGCTCTGAGGCAATATACGCACTCCTTGTGGGCATTTGAATTTGGAATTTTATACCTACAAAAAGTGCATCTTTTGAAACCCATTGGTTTATACGATATGGTAGATAGCACCAGCAGTACAGAAGAACAATACAATAAAGAGAAATATTCCTTTTTTTTTTTTTTTAAAAGAACAGAAAAAGAATAATTGCCAGCAATGTTAATTTAAAAGAAAACCCTGATTAAAGGGTAAAGGCAATACCATACCAGCTATGGTAAGTAAAGAATACTATACTAAAATAGTAATAGGTTCTAATTTCTGTGAAAACATGAAGAGGGAGGATAGAGATTGAAAGCAAAAGTCAGAAAACTTTTTAAAGAACAAGAAAACTTTTAACTCAAAATAAGTCAGTAAATATTGCTTGAGAGGGGAACCTGCATCTGGATACAACGGCGTCAAATGAGACCTGAGGTAATAGGGATGGATTATGGCATTATGGGTAAAGGGAGGAACTTGAGAGTTGGATCCAAAGTCTGGAGTACAAATCCAAGGATCGGATCTGAACCCATGTGTTGAGGAAGAATTAAAAGGACAACATCAGTGGTGCTGCGGTAGCGTTGTCGCCTCACAGTAAGACACTATCCGGTTCGATTCTCAGCAAGAGCGTCTTCTGCGTGGAGACATGCATGAATGGGCATACCTTTGTTGAAGGTTGTGCGTCAGGGCTGGTAACTCGGCACGTAAAAATCAACTACCAATCATTAGTGGACCGGAGTTCCGCTGTGGCGACCCCTAACTGGGAAAAGCCAAAAGACACAAACAAAATATATATATATATATATATATATATATATATATATATATATATATATATATATATATATATACACACACACACACACACACACACACACACACACACACACACACACACACACACACACACACACACACATACACACACACAAAGGTAGCAAATACTGAAAATCCATGCAGGTTGTACAAATTACTGAGATAGTACAAAGTTGAGTGCACATAACTTTGTAGCACAGGAATCTTGATAACAGTTAGTGCCTAATGCAGACATTGTCGACATTGACAAGCTACAGCACTGTGGAGCTCCTGTAATATGATCATGCCATAGACATTATCTATATAATGTAAGGAAATGACAAAACACTTGCATAGCTTAGGAAATGTTCACAGTCATTATTATATAATGATAGTACATTGGTTTACATAGTGTGATAAGCACATGGCAAGCAATCATCAATGGCGACATTGTTTTTGTGAGTGATTTCAGTACTACTTATGCATTGATGCATTGATGACTACACTCACACATGTCAAGTCTATGTCCAATGTATTGTTGGTAAACAAAACAAATATTGATATTCTGCTGTGACATAGACAGCGTTAGATGAGCAGTAGGAAAGAAATGGGCCTTAAAGGCTACCTACACTGCACATCTCTCAGACATTGAATACAAACTGACATAATTTTAACAAGTTTTAGAACTAATTTTACTCCTTGTAGCCACATGACAGCTGCTCAAACATGCTGACATTCAAAATGCAGTGAGTATCTTCAATGACTACACTAAACGAGGTATTACTGGCATGCTAGAAATGACACCTGTGACAACTATTACATCAATGACATGACTTACAGAAATAAAAAAAAAACACCATTGATATATTGATACATTTCATTTTGATATTGTAGTCACATGAGTACATAAAATGAATATGGTAATATGTTGACATGATTAAAGATTATAAATAGTTGCAAATGCACATGTTCATTGTGACACAGTGGCACAGCAGATAATGTTGTCACCTCATAGCAAGAGGTTCTCTTGTTTGATTCCCAGCTGGAGTGCCTTCTGTGTGGAGTCTACATGTTTTCTTTGTGTTTGCATAGGTTTCTTCTGGGTGCTCCAGTTTCCTCCCACATTCCAAAGACATGCAGTTGGTGGACTGGACACTCTAAATTGTCCACAGGTGTGAGTGTGTGGTATGGAAGAACAACCTTGGTAGGGCTAGACACCCAGCAGTGCAAACCTTGGGTCTAGATGATTGTCACTGTTGAATTGACACCATGACCCCATGTGCAAAATGGGAAAAGGGGTTATGGAAGGATGGATGGATGGATAGATATACAGAGTTAGGCTTGTAGGCACTCTTTCAATGTTGTGCATAAACTATTAATTGAATTATACACTATGTCAATAGTATGCAAGTAAACATCACTGATGTCTCTCTAGTTCAGGGGTTATTTCCATTCAGGGATTATTAGATGTCTGAGTGATGTGCAGTGTAGGTAGCCATTAAGATCTGGTTTGTATTAGATGTTTGAGCAAAGGGCAGTGTAGGTAGCCTTTAAGACCTATTTCCTCCCTACATCTTTTCTAACGCTGCCAACACTGTCAAAGCAGCATGTGAGTTCTGCAACCTCAGGCACCAGCCCTGGGGTAATAGGCCACATATACATTTATATAACCTAACCTCTTAAAAAGGCAATAGTTTGCTCCTTGGTGATGATTACATTTACTAGCTCGAGTGTCAATCTACCACAAGGAGATACTGGTAATGTAAAGACAAGTGCAATGCCAGGGAAGAGCAGCTTAAGAAGTCAGCACCTCATCTTCAAATGCCACAACCTACTGAGGCACAATGTTACAACATTCTGCATGATCTCAGAACCAGAGTAGAGAATTCCAGAGATATGGATCTGTGTCATAGGATAGAAGGACTATACGATCTAATCAGAGAAAATCATATCTCAGAATGTTGAACTGGCTTCTCCTCTGGAAGCTGGCATCACAAAAAACAAAGTTTTTGCAGGAAGGCAATCTCCCCCGCACCCCCTATGTGGGTGGTTGCACCCTACACACCCCCTGCCTATTATATATACCAACTCCATGATTGCTCCACACTGGGGAAAGGGCAAATATCCAACCCCAAAAAATGCTGGCTTCCACAGGAGAAGCTGGTTCAGTGTTTTGAGATTCGATCTTCTCGGAATTGATCCTATGGCCTTTCAATCTTATGAAATAGATCCACAGAGATCTACCCTATGAGGTTATAAATGAGTGCTTATCCAATGTGCATGAGGAAGTTTCTATAAGCTTGCTTTCACATAGAGCACTGCACCACAAAATAAACCGTGTCTGCAGAAAAGGTGAATGAATGTGTACAGGTATTCCTCAGAGTATACTGAACATCCAAGAAAACACAAATAGCAAGCTTCACATAGGCAGAATCACAGATTTTTCTTCATCACTATATTTGGTACCTCGGCCTTTCGCCTTCAAAGAATAATTACATTCTGGTGCTCCATTCCTTTATACGCCATTCAATATACACGCATATAATTAATCTATTTTGAGAGAAGGAAAGGAAAGAGACAGAAGTAGGTGGAGCAGGAAAAGTTATTTTGTGGCTGGGAAGAATATTCAGAGAAGGGTAGAACAAGAACAGGAAAATGTGTTCTTTGTTACAAAATGTTCACCCTTCAGTTTAAGAATGGAGAAAATAATAAGGAATTTTTGGTACATGGTTAAGGAGGATGGTAATGTGTGGATTTTATTTCCAGAGCACATAACTTTTTCTTATGGTAGATACCATAACTCGAAGGAAATATTAAGTGGGGATGATAGACTGCAGACTGAAAAAATGGGAAGGAAAGGTATGTGGCCATGTGGAAACTGCAGTGTATGTGGTAGGGTTAAAAATCTGGATGGGGCAAAGATTAATGAAAGGTTATATAAGGCGAAAGAAGGTTACACATGTAAGTCACAGGGTAGTGTTTATATAACAGGCTGTGGATGTGAGTGGGAAACATGGTACATTGTTCAGACTAAAAGAAGGGTGAGGGTAAAAATTCTGGAACACCTAAAGGACATTAAAAATAGAAATATGTTTAGTCCAGTAGCTGAGCACTTTTGGTCCACACATGGGGGGGAATAATGTTAGTCTGTTTTACAGTGTTTTGGCACGACCATTTCTTAGAGATGGGGGAAGTTTTAAAGATGATTTAGATAAGTTAGAATGTAGATGTATTATAAATGATAAAACTTTGCAACCTAGAGGTTTGAATATTGATGGTAATTTGACATTATAATGTATTTGATATTTATGTAAAAACTAAATGTGTTAGAATGCATAGAGTGATTCACGATAGTAACCTGATATTATACATTTGAATGTAGTTATTTATAAGAATGTATTTAAATGAAATTGAAGATGCATATGCTTTTAGAAATGTTAATTGATTAATTATATGCGTGTATATTGAATGGGGTATAAAGGAATGGAGCACTAGAATGTAATTATTCTTTGAAGGCAAAAGGCCAAGGTACCAAATAAAGTGGTGAAGAAAAATCTGTGATTCTGCCTATGTGAAGCTTGCTATTTGTGTTTTCTTGATTTATGAGACTGTGAGCATTTTTTATTATACTGGACATCCAACCTGACAACTGGCTGTGCACATGTGGTCCATTCATATGAAGACATATAAATGATAATTAAACAATGACGTCTATACTTATCCTATTAACAGAAAAAACATAAGGGATTTGTCCAACTGTACAATATGACTTTTTGATAGTACTTATGTTATTAATGATAGAGTTATGAAGTGATTATACACTGTTCATGGATGTATTGAAGCTACTGGCAGATGTAAAACATTTCCATTTATTGTTGCTCTCATGAAATCTAAGTCTCTCCACACATACAATCTATTATGGAATGGCGTACTTCACCTATTTGTCCAGTGTAATTACTCATCCTTACCATAATATACAATTTGTGACTTCAAACCTACTACCATTAGGAGTTTGACAATAAATTTTACAGCAGTGAATTTTCACATCAGTTAGAATGTGTGGGGAAAGGTGCAAGATGTAGGTGTGACTGCAAAGAACAACGACTGTAATTTCAGACAAGTCGGACAACTCCACTACTGCCATTGCCATTTCTGTCCTCTGAGGAAATTCTGCAAGTGTTTACAGAGTTGTCACATCTATTATTTCCTTTAGAAGCACAGCAATTTCTCAGCTATTTTGATCAGTACTATGTGTTTGGCCGAAAGCTGAAATTTACCACATAATTTTCACCTAGTCCTCGATCTGGTCTGTCTACAATGTTAATCTTGCGTGCACTCAAAATACGTGGAAGGCTGGCACAAGAGATTAAAGTATCTCCTAGGATGTAGATCAGCAGATTTGAATGATATAATGCATTGTCTTTAAAGGAACAAACTATGACAGATCAAATATGGGTCGGTTTGTCTTCTAGTGAGTCAATCACACTACCCAGGATGTGAGTCCGTAATGGAGAGATAGGTTTGAGACACATTGTAGACAACAGGCACACAGTATCTCCTGGGCAGTGTCTAAAGCTGATATCTATAAATATACATTGAAATGTACTGACATATATCACGTGATGTACTATAAAATTTTCTAGCAAGACTAGACTTTCTACTGTATGGTTCCTTAAACCTATTGTATTAGAGGCAACATGGGATATATGCATATGATCCTTTAAGGACATCAGGTGTTTCAACTATATGGCAATTCTGAATGTCCATGGCTTTTTCTTTTTCAAGTCTATTTATGGACAAATTCAGGCTAATAAAGCCAAACCTCACTAGCTGTGGACATGCATGTTTCAGCCTTCTTATAGCATCATCAGCACAGCATAAGTGGAATGTTTGGCTAACCTTTAAAAACACAGGATTGTCGTACCCAGCTGATGTCCATAACCATTAGAGTGTCTGCAAAATATCCCAACTAACAAACCAAAACAATGAGAAAAAAAGTCACGCAGACAAAAACAATCAGTAAAATCCAAAAGAAAAATCTAACAAAGTCATGGACATTCAGAATTGCCACATAGGTGAAACACCTGATGTCCTTAAAGGGTTATTTGCATATATCCCATGTTGCCTCTAATCAAGAGGTTTAAGGAATCACACTGTGAAAAGTATAGCTTTGCTAGATTTTTGTTTTGGTTTTTACTGATTGTTTTTTTGTGTATCCTTTTTACTCATCATTTTAGTACTATAAAAATATAAAAGTGAATACTGTTGTATGTCAATGAACATGTTGATATGATTATAATAGCAATGTATATGCAAGGTACTTATCATATGTCATTTATTGAACAGATTGTGATATCCAGTTCCTGATTAAAAGCATGCCTATTTAGATTTGACATTCCGTATCACTGACAAAACAAGATAAGTACAAATGTCATAGTAGCAGGCTTACATGAGAAACACCTTAATGGATTAGTCAGAGTAATAAATCTTTAATTACCTACCCACGTGTAATGTCATTTCATATACTAAACTTGTATTAAGATAATCTATGTATCATGTGTTACAAATATTTGAGCTGTACGTTGCTCTCTTTATATGTATTGTCGATTATGCAGGAGTAGCAACACGACTGTTTTTCAAACTATTAACCATACTGGAGGTACATAATGCATAATTTGTAGCATGTATTATTTTATATAATTGCTTTCATTATGAGCTATGTCGATGCAACTATACCAACACATAGATTTGGTATATTGTGATGTTAGACAATTCCAGTGAGTAACTTAACCTCAGTACTGTTGTGAATCACATTTTCATCTTTGCATCATGAGTATGTGTGTCTTACTAATATTTATCTTTTTCAATATATTTTGGTGTCTATACTTCTGAAACAGATATAATGTTACATTCCTTAATACACTCTGTAGCATTTTTACATTGGTATTGCCCTTATTTTTGTGCCAGCAAGACAGATGTTGATGTTATACAAAATGTGCACAGCAGTGGCAGCACATATTTTTTAAATGGGTTATCTCCTCGACCTGTATTATTGTTGGAGTCATGTGCTACAGTGTATTTTAAATTTTAGTGATGACTGCTACATGTTTCACCTGAGAGTAACTGTTACCTATATGCTTGTTATATCATTTTGTGTTCATACTAATGGTATCTACTGTGAAATGCAAACAATATCCCTATGCAATTATCATTACACAGTGATGCAAATTCTACATTTTTATTAGTTTGACTTACTGATGTCTCACTAAATGTCCACTGGACAGTCAACAGGTGTGGACAAAAGTAGTAGTTCGGATGATTCTTGGGGTATGTGAATTTGCCCCTTCCCCGAGAATTGTGTGATCACAGTGTTAGTACATATAAGTAGTAATGGGGTATGAGAGGGGTGCAGGGGAGCTTGCCCCCTACAAAATCAATGTTTTATTTTGTTTTTTTTTTTCTTTTTCTGCTTTTTGCCTGCACTGGGATAGATGCTCAGCACATGCATAGTAGCATATCATTGTGCATAATTTCGATAATTCGGTGTGGCATCAACATTTATGCTATTCGACTAAATTAAATAAATCCCTATATCTATCTATCTATCTATATAAATAGATAGCTAGATATGTATATTTATGTATCTAGATGTATCGGTATATTTATATATATATATATATATATATATATATATATATATATATATATATATATATATATATATATATGTATATATATATATATATATATATATATAGAGAGAGAGAGAGAGAGAGAGAGCTATAGATATATATTTATATCTGTATGCTTTCTCAGTTTGATTGAACATCCGTTTGGTCAATGACTGATGGGGTGGCTCTTAATCTCGAGCATACAGATAGCTTTATGCTAAAATGTTGAGGGGCTGTTTTGTCATGAAAGGTGAGTGGAAATAATGCCAGGAAGTATCTATTTGCAAATACTGCCCTTCGTGTCAGGAAGAAGTATTATATATATATATATATATATATATATATATATATATATATATATATATATATATATATATATATATATATATATATATATATACTATTCACCGAAAGAACATTTCACTGAAACACATTTCACCACGCACTTTTCACCGAAAGCACAATTCATCGAAACACACACACCACTAGTTATATATGGCCTTTGTGGGGCACCGCCCCCACATATTTTAAATATTTTGAATTATATACATGGATATATGTAATTGCAATATATTACTGTTCTCTGACAATAATATATACATAATATATATATATATATATATATATATATATATGTGTGTGTGTGTGTGTAATATTATTTACTATTGCATGCATTTACTTTTTGTTGACCCCTAATTAGCACCACTGGGCATGTGTTGTTTTCAGGGGGAGACCCACAGCTGGTATTTTTACAGATTTGCTTACACTGACACTGACTGCATACTCCATTTTAATATTTCACATAGCTATAACGATAAATCATTTCTAAAATGGCATTATCTTGCTGCAGCTGTTATTTGGACATTTGGAAAAAATACAGTGAAGTAAGTTATATTTTTGGCATCCCAGACTGCTCTCTCATCCTGTTTAATTTAGTCTGTGACTGTTTAGGTTGGATGCACTTTTTGACAACTACTGAGCCCTACATTTTTTGGATTTTGACATTTAATGTTGTCTGTATTAGCTCATCATATGAGCCATTCTTACATGTGCTATTTAGAGAAGTATGTAAAGGGTTCCCAGAGTGCTTCATATGTGATTATAAGGTTAATAGTTTGTATATGAGTTAATCGGACTTGAATGGATTATGAATCAGTACAGCACAGAAGCTTCAGACAGTTGCGGAACATGTTTTATATGAATGATATACATGCTAGAGTACAGTGCTAATACAAAAGTAAACACTGGCTACAAAGGCAAAAGCATTTTGCCTCTGATTCACATCAAATGCCTTGGAAAAGGTAAAACATATTTACAATATTATGATACTGAAAAAATACTTGTAACTTAAGCTTGCTTTGCTATTATTTGGACTGATTTTTCAAATACTGACCCCATCCCATTTAGGGAACAAGTTAGTCACAATTAAGTGTTACAAGTCATTCGTTCAGTTCCTTATCATAATAGATAAATTATTTGTTTATTTACTTATTTATTCTTTGATAACCATTTAGATTATTTTCAGCCAAAACTTGGGGAAAAGACAGCTGTGGAAAATAGCGTTTTAACAAATTAATACTTTGGGTATTCAATTGTCTGATCAACAAACCATAATGGATTTATTTGTAAGCAACAACAGCAAAAAAGCACTCAGTGAAATTGTAACTTTTTGAAGGAATGAAATTTTGTTAGTGAGATTTTGTTATTTGAGATAGCCTGTCTTCTAGTCTACTATTTAGAAATTAAAAATGTCACCCAGTTATAAAAAAGACAAATTTATTATTATTATTATTATTATTATTATTATTATTATTATTATTATTTCCATGAGTATTGGCTGCAGGAATACCAAAAAGAAAGTTATACCATTTGCCTTATTAACTAGTCAGGAATGTCTGTATGGGCTGAATAGATTTATAAGACCTAGATTTAAAAAAAGCATCAGCAGGGGAGTTATTATCATACATCTTGCAACCCAGTAAATCAGTTTTGCCAATGGTAGCAAATTTGTGAGGAACAAGTTATGCGTTGTACAACAGCTTAAATTGTTGATTAATACAGTTGCAAAATGATAAAAAATATATATGACTTAGTCCATATTTCTGCCTTATTGCAGTCAATGTTTAACTCAGTTCATACCAATGAGCAATAATTAGAAGAATGTGTCTATGAGAAAGTCTGACTTTACTGAGTTATAATTTTTTTAAAATTTTTTTTATTTTATTTTTAATTTTACCATTTGTTAACTAGGTTAGCTCGACAAGGCTAGTACTTCTTTTCAGGGATCGACCCGAGCTGGTGTTTACACTAAAAGGACAGTTGACAACTCTTTTTACTATAACACAACCAAGAAGGGATAAATAACCAGGAATATTTTCCTGTCAACCCCAAGACTGGTATCATGATCTTGGAAGCAGAGAGGGTGAAGGCCAATCAAGTCAAGACAAGAAATGACCTGGATAGCTGCTAAGACTGATCCAGAATGACCAACAACTTCTGGGACCATCAAAACCCCTGATGCCAAAAGTATTGGCACTGAAAACACTGATATAGTACAATTGTATATGTAACTTGCCATAATGGTAGATGCCCAGAAAGATCACTTTTGTAGCATTCTTAACATCTGGGACTTTCCCTGCAAGAGTTCTGTCCATTTTATGGGTCTATAACACTTAATCAAAATACATATTCATTAAATACGTATTCATCTAACTCTAAACATCGAAATTCATTTCAGAGAACCTCAGACTTTTTCTCAGGGTTATGAAGCACTTGGCCATTACCACAGCTTTGCCCTTTTCCCCACTGTAGTGCAATCTTGGAGTTGATGTATATAGTTAGGGGTGTGTGGGTTGTGCGGGGCAAAGCCCTCCACTTGGGTGGGTTTGATTTAGTGCAGTGTATTCCAGCTTGCTAATGGGAGAGTGGTTCCTAACCCTGGAAATAAATCCAGGGTTCAATGAAATGAATTTCAATGTTCAGAGTTTGATGACTATGTATACGACAAATGCGTATTTCAGCTAAGTAATATAGAACCCTATTGTTCAGCCTTTTAAAGGTCAGGATCCTTCTTTCAAAAGGTGTACACCACTATAGGTACATGACAGAATGCTTGTATAAGAAGTAGGTTTGCCTGCTTCATTTTCAGACCTTTCTTGCCTTAATAAAACATATATTGAAACAGTAGAATGACTTCCTAAAGAACTGTTTGAATCCTGTGCTAATAAAAGTAAAGGCATGGTGAATTTTGAGAGCATAGGAATTTTTAGGGATGAGGTAGGAAAGAAATTAGGAGATACCCATCACAGCCACAAGGTAAAACGTCGAATGGATACTGCTAGAGGGAATGGAGGGAGGCTACTGGTACTGCAATAAGCAGTTCAAGTCCTAAGGAGGGACCACTCTCTTGGAGGACTGATGTGGAGAACTCCCTCAAGAAACAGTTTGACCTGACTGGAGTTAGATAAAGGAGGATTCAGAGGTAAATAGAGATAGCAGAAATATGTACTGTAATAGAAGTACAGGGTAAGTCAGATTTAAACAACTCACAAAGATGCTGAAAGACCAGGCATACCTCTCCTGTACTGGAACCTGGTCTGCATGACACCAGATAGAAAACCTTTTGCATTATGATGTTAGGTTTTCAAGCCCTTTTCAAAATTTATAACACATCCTGAGAGTAGTGGTGCCTGAAGGAGATTATACATCCATACACTAAGTTTCAGGGTTTGTAGCTTGAGAGTCGATCCACCAAGACTGGAAGAGTCTAGTAAAAAAGCCTGGTCATTTCACTGAGAAGTGAGAAACAATGTTGGCTTGGCTAAAATGGAGTCATTAACAGTATCTCTGTATTGTCCCTTCTTACATTTAGGAGCACTTTGGGAATTAGAGGTAAAGGTGGAAAGGCATACAGAAACTTCCCCTTTCAGGTTACTAAGAATGCATCTTTTGCCATTGCTTGTTTATAAGCAACTCTGGAGTAAAATAGATTCAGCTGCATGTTCTGAATTGATGCAAATAGATCAGTTTGGAGAACTCCAAACTGAAGGGTGAGCTGGAAGAAGACCTTCATTTTAACATCCATTCATGAAGGAATGTCCTGGATCAACTGAGAGAATCTGCCACTGTGTTCAGATAGGAGAGAATGCAGACTGCTTGAAGGAAAAAAAAAATGTTGATTTGCCCCTTCCAAAGCTTACATGGCTAGTCTGCAAAGGCAGTAAGTCTTTGTCCTGCCTTGTTTAAGTATGACATAACAGTGGTATTGTCTGTCACCACCTGAAGAGTACCTGGTGGCCATAACTGGTGAAGAGGTTTCAATTGTACATGTGGGTGTGAATAACCTGAAACATACCTCCCTGGACTACATGAAAAGAGCCATGGAGAAGCTCTCCGAATATGTAGTCCAGGCAGGTATGACCCTAGCCCTGAGCAGCATCTTACCATCACCCAGAATGATACCACAGTACAAGCAGAAAATGATTGAGTTCAACAATTGGCTAAGTTTCTTGTGTCATTCTAAGGGGATCCAGTATCTGTCTGCCTGGGATGACATGACTGACAGACCTTAATGCTTTGCCAGAGATGGCCTGCATCTGTCATCCTGGGCTTCCAGACGCTGGCTAAAGCTCTTGCCACCTCTATAGTGCCTTTTTTAGGTGGTGTTCCAAAGACCAAATTACCACAGTAACAGCTACAAACAAATGCAATCTGCGGGTCATGCTGCTTAACGTTATAAGTCTAAATCTCAAAATGCACTTGCTCGAAGCACTCCTTAAAATGGAGAACATCGACATTTGTGCAGTAATAGAGACCTGGTTCAAGGTAGCAGAAAGCACCCCTGCACTACCAGGCTATAACTCATTCCACATCTTTCGGCCACAGAACGTGGACCGAAGCTCCAAAGGCGGTGGTGTTTCCATATTCATAAAGGATGTGCACACCTCCAGACTGGTAGCCCATCATACTTCAGGTGCAGCTAACATTGGGTAAGACAGCGATTCAGGTTGTAGCCTGCTATAGATCCCCAACTATGTCCCAAGACTCATACTCCACGTTCCTAAGCACCCTGGAGAATATTAGGATCCAACCTAACACTCTCATACTGGGTGACTTCAACTACCCCTCCATTACCTGGGAAGACTACTCATGTACCAATACACTTGCCCAACGTTTCCTGGAATTCATTAATTCCAATGCCCTGGACTGCTCGTTCTTACCCCCACTAGAGGTAGCAGCATCCTTGACCTGGTCATTACTAACATGGGCAACCGTTGCTCTACACCAATAGTCAACTCCTCCCTGGTTAGATCCGACCACAAACTAATCACCTTGGAAATCCACATCCCTCCCACCATGCCCCCACAAAGGTAACCACCATGAAACACTTCTCCAAAGCTAACTTTGGGCTCCTAAAAGCAGAGGTGGCTAATTTCACAGCACCCATGCAAATGGAGCTCAGTTGCTCGACTGCCAAATCATACACCAATGCACTGTACGAATGCATACACAAATGCATGGATCTCGCCATATCCAATAGAACCAAGACGCTTTTCTCCAAAAAAGGAAGCCAATCTGGTGGTCCCCTGTCATAAACAAACTCTACAACAGAAGGAGGAAACTGATGCAGAATAAGGTGAAGTCCCAAGACTGGAAAAACTCCCTTATCAGCCTCAAAAAATGTTGATATCCCTCATCAAATCCTCTAAAGCTAGCTATAAAAACAGAATTGCAGCAGATAGTAAAGACAACCACAAAGCCTTCTATAGTTATGTAAAGAATCTCCACGGCAATATCCAGATTTGCTCTGAGTGAGCTACTGCACAATGGTACCTACTATACCAAGCCAACAAGTATTGCCAATATACTGGCCGACAGATTCAGTGCCAACTTTACCCCTCTCCCCCAAGGGACCAGTCACAATACCAGTAGGTTGCCAGACACCTAGTATTACTGCTACACAGGTTAAAACAGCACTGTCCAAGGCCAAGAATACAGCTTCTATGGACCTGACAATATCCCTGGCTGTGTTCTACATGAACTACAGAATGAACTGGCACCTCACCTGTGTGCCCTGTTCAATCACAGCCTCACCTCAGGCTTTGTCCTTACTGAATGGCACACTGCTATAGTCATCCCTCTCCACAAAGGAGGAGTGACTACAGACCCTGGGAACTATCACCCCATTAGCCTGATGAGTCTGATATGCAAAGCTATGGAACACATCATCATGGACCTAAAAAACAAGGATATAGGGAATCTCTAAACTCTGGATCCCACACAGTTTGGTTTTGTGAAGGGTAGATCATGCCTGCTCAACTTGGTCAACTTCTTTGAGTCAGTCACCAGAGCTGTGGATGAAGGCAAGGTGGTTCATACAGCCTACCTTGATCTGGCCAAGGCCTTTGATAACATTCCCCACTCAGGAATCAGAGAAAAACTCACTAAGCTAGGCATCAACCCCTATATCACTAGGTGGGTTGCAAACTGGCTCACAGGTAGAACCCACAGTGTGAAAATAGCTGACTCCAAGTCAGACTGTCGACCAGTCATGAGTGGAGTTCCACAGGGTTCGGTCCTGGGTCCTCTCCTGTTTGGTATCTACTTCTCTGAAGTCCAAGCCAACACGTAGGGACTCTGGCTGACAAAGTTCACAGACGATTGCAAGTTGGGAGCTATTACTCCCCGAGTGATGATGACATCCTAGAGAAAGGCTTCACTGAGACCAACGACTGGTGTCAGAACCATGGCCTTAAGCTCAATGCCAAAAAATGTGTCGTCATCTCCTTTGGGAAAAACCCGGTTCCCATGAATTACCACATCGATTGTAGTCCACTGAACACAGAAGGCATTATAAGAGATCTGGGAACACAGGTTGACAGCAACCTCTCTTTTGACCATCACATTGCCACTGTGGTCAGAAAGTCCTTCTATGTGGCACATCTCATTACTAAGGGTTTTGCATCCTGGAAGAAAAAGGTCATTGTCTTCCTCTACTTTTCCCTCATTAGGCCAATCATTGAGTACAATGCCCCATTTGGCATGTACCTCACTAAACACCTGCAACAACAGGGGAGGCCGCAAAAGTACCTCACAAAGAGGATCCTAGGCCTTAAACATTTGTGCTATATGGACAGACTAAAAAAACTCCAACTATTCTCTGTCTCATATTAGAGGCGATCTCTGATTGACTAACAAAGCCATGTCTGACCCAGCTCTGTTAGAAATGCTACATCTAAAGAAATCCCAATCCCTCCGCACCACACGTTCCAGAGACCTCAACCTCATTAGCACAATCAACAGAACATGCTGGAGGGACAGGTTCATAACTCAGAGACTGCCCATGCTATGGAACAGACTTCTCATACATGTCAAGCAGAGCACCCCACTGGCCCTCGTGGCATCACTCCAGTGGCTTTACTCGACAAAGGCACTGGGAACTAAGGTCGGTGGCATGATGTCAGAGTAATCCTATGGGCAAGGCTTGTAAAGGCTCCAGGGCCATTAACCTAGTACACGCCTATGAACCTATTAACCTAAACCACTGAATATGGCCATCACTTCCTTGACATTAATATGACTTTTATTGTGCAAGGGGCTCCACATACCATGGACCTTTGTTTCTAGAGAAAAAGCTCCCCATTTAAAGTCTGAGGAATCCATAAACATACTCTGGAGAGGGGGTGCTGCACAAAAGGGCCCCTAGATTGGAAACTACCTGTTGTGTCCATCAGAGTTATTCCTTGACCAGACAAAGAAGGATTGGAATTTGTTAATAATTCGTCGGTTGACAGAATTCTGGTTTTGAAGCCACACTGACATGAGGTACCATTGGAATTTCCTCAGATAAAGCCTAGCATATGGACTCATGAGAGTGTCAGAAGCCATAAATCCCAGGGCTTTTTTGAAATTCTCAGGTAGACTTTGGATTTGCTAGATTCATGAAGTAGTTTTTTCTGCAGGGATTAAAGCTGTTTGCAATGTGGTATTTATGAGGCAATTCAAGACCACTCTTAAAGAAGATTTGGTTGGATTAAGAGTGAATCCTAAATACTGAAAAAAAAGTTGATGAAGAATTCCAAAACTTTCACAATGTCTATCCTGGAAGACACTTGTGAGGCAGTCATCCAGGGAAGGATAAATGTGAATTCCCTGGAGTTTGGATAAGGCTATAACAGGGCTCAGACATTTTAAGAATACCATTGGTGCTGTACAAAACCCAAAAGGTAAAGAAGTAAACTGATAGTGCAAGCCCAAGACAGAGAATCTCATGGCCTCCAAGTACACATACATTAATAGAAAAGAAAAAACATGTTAACATTTGTTCATGCACTATATATTGCATATATGTTTTCTTTCTTTATAACAACCATTATTCACTCTAACATTACATGAATTGCTTAATTCCTACCCTCCCTTAAACCTCATTTCTCCTCCTCCTAAACATTATTCTGCATGTATTGTTCCCCCAAATCCATTTATTTCTATGAAATTTGCTCATTCCCTTTTCTAAAGATCCTACGTCCATTTATATTATCTGTTTATCAATATTCGATACTTCAGTTACAGTTTCTTTTATTTCGTTAACGATATTCAACACCTCAATTACAGCTGGTTTACATTCTCATTTCCATTTTCTAGTAATTGTTTTTTTCACAGAAAACAGAATGGCAGTTAATAAAGCCTTACTATATCCAGGCAACTCAGATCCAATGTGCCAGCTCAAGGGAATAAATTCTTTAGCTGCAGCCATTTACACCTCCAGTATTTCTGACAGAGTAATCTACAGGGAAACTTTAAAATCTGTCAACTCATTAAACTGCCAGAAACATGTGCTCAGTTACTTCTCTCTCTTTCTCACTATACCTGCAGTCTTTATTAAACCTGCTGGACTTCATTGCATATCAATGAGACATATATATATATATATATATATATATATATATATAGAGAGAGAGAGAGAGAGAGAGAGATAGATATCTTCTCAATGTTCCTTTGTAAAATGCTTTTCCAGTCTCTTTTCCCAATCTTTTCTAACCTTCTGTGATTGAGTCTTATAGTTATCATGCAATATTTTATTAACACTACTAATTATCCCTTTTTAAACAGCAGCTTCTGTTCTAGCCTCATTTGAACATATTACCAGGTAGGGAAGGTAATCTTGAACCTGCAGTCCAAACTTCTGCTTGGCTTCATCCCACTTTATTACCTTTCTGTTTCTAGTTATTTGCTGTCACTACCTTGGTTCATTTGCCAGTTTTCTCCAGTAAGCTCCAAACCCCTCCTGCCCATTTTCTGGATTCCTGCTTGCTGTCATCTTTATTGGCAAAATCTCCATTCCCTTGTTGACTTAGTTCCTTGAATACTTTCTGCAACTTTATGAATACAATATTCTGTATGGTTGCTATTCTCCTTAAGGATTTGCATCTAAAATCCTACTTCCTCCTTATTTTTTGAACCCCTTCCTTTCCACTTTGCTTTATAACCTTTGGCTTGTGTTATGCATATGAGTCTTAACTATGTATCTCTAAAATATGCATACAAATTAGATAATCCTAAACAACCTTGTTCTATATGGAGGAGCAAGTTATCCCACTTACCTCTCACTCTCTTCTCTTCCCAAATAAATGTCTTCAATTCTTTATTAATTGCTGTTCAAAACTTTTCATCTGGTTGATTAAAAATATGCTTGAACTGAATATAAAACTAAAGGGAACAAATACATTTTTACTGCCAGTCTCTTACTATCCATATCCATAAACAAGAGTTTCCACTTTTTCAATTTGTGTATTATCTTTTGTTTAGACTCTTTCTACATATCCTCAGTTGCCATAACAGAATGTTTTTTGATCCATACTTCTAAATAGTTCATGTTACCATGTCCCCATATAATATGGGTATTGCTGAACCAATTCATGTGTGGGGACATAATCTTCATTACTTTTACATCCCTCAAAGACTTGAAATTGTCTGAAATGTTCCATGATACTGAAATGCCTTTTCTGGATTGATTAAATACAAAATAATACAATTTGCAAACAAAGACAACATTTCTTGCTTACCTTATGAATTGTATTCTTGAATTTCTGAGTCCCTTATTTTCTTTGCTAATGGCTCAAAATATAAAGCAAATGACAAAGCAGAAAGAGGCCACCTGTGCCTGGTTCCTTTATTCAAATACAGCTCATCAGTGAGGAACTCTCATACCTTAATTCTTTCCTCTGATACTTCATATAGTCTCCAAATTAACCCCGTTATTGTATCAGGGAATGCAAATACCTCCATTGCCCTACTCATAAAATCCCAGCTTACTCTGTCAAATGCTTTCTTTGCATTAAGATCTACCAACAACAATGGTATTTTCTTACATTTTACTTCCCTCCGGATCATCATTATTCTATTATTGATGTCAAATGTTTGCCTCCCCTCCACAAGAACCTCAAATATTTAAAATGACTTTTGCAGATAGGGATGTGCAAGTCAGGAGTAATTAGTAGATCACCTGGGTGGTGGAAAAGAGTTTGGAGGTTAAGCATTACAAAAAGGTGTTGAGACTGGAGAGGTCTAGAGTAGCCCCCCACCTCACTTATTTCCTGGGGATTAGAAATAGTCTTGAATAAAATTAGTTTCCCCACAGGTGTGGAGGCACTTCTTCTCATAGCAGAAGAAGGCTTGAAATAATAAATGGAATAAGGTGTTCCTGATATTTTAGAACCTGAGGAATGCTTGATAGGTATGGTTTAGAATCCCACTGTATCTTGTAACTTCTTCTTTTGAAGTTTAAAACTGAGGAGTCTGAAGCCTTGGCCACAAGACCATAATCAACACTAAAATGTTTCCCATAACAGCAGGCAACAAGAATGTCTAACAGCAATTCTGGGGGAAGGGTTAAATGGCAAAGGTGGGGCAAGGGAAAAGGGAGGGGGAGGACATGAAAGTCAGGTCTGATTTCTATTACTGTAAGAACCCTATAGCTCAATTTGTGTAGACTTAAGAGTCCCTTTGCCATTTTTCTTTTGTTGGCCTTTACCAGATTTTGTTATTGTTTAGCTTTGGACTGCTTTCTTGAAAAAGAAGCTGATTTTCCATTGTAATTTCTCTCATACCTAGGTACAGGAGAATAAAAGTTGTTTTACCCCTTGCATCAGTTTACACGTCTCTTCCATCTTCTTAAAGAGTTTGACAGACGGGCCCCCAAACAAGAAGTATCTTATTCAGAGGAGCATTCAATAATTGAGAATTACATTTTCAGGTAAAGCTAAAACTTATCCAAGCATACCTATGGATGACAGGAGCTACAGCAACAGCTCTAGAAGCTGCATCTATGGCACCATCTCCAGATTTCATGGAGTGTTTAGCTACTTGTGAGGCAGAATGAACCATTTCTAGAAGATTAGTTCTCATGTCTTGGTTAGGAGTCTCAGCAATTTTTGATCTACATTATCCAGCCTAGTTAAAAGAAATCAAATCATGTGTGTTTTACAATTAATAGCTCTAAATAACAGATTTGCAGATGTATAAACCTTTAGGAATTAATAGACTTAAATGACAGAACCGTAATTGTATAACATTTTTACCATACATGACAAGGGCTCAGCTCTTTTATCATTTGGAAGACAATTAGAAGCAGGAACTAGTTTAGCTCCCTTCTCTAAGTCCACAGAGATAATATGAGGGTCAGAAACATGTTTTTTATAAAGGAATTTGTGTGAGTCTCAAACTGCAAAATCTGTCAGGTCTTATAGGAGCTGTGAAGGACTGGGTGTAAGGGAAGCTGCTAAAAATGCAACCTCTAAGTCTCCAAGCACTAGGGTTATGATCACAGGTTTAGGAATATCCACATGGAAAAGGCCAAAACATCTCTTTCGAGTCTCTGAAATTGCTCTCCTTTCTGACTTGAAAAAAAATTCTTCATTTCATAGTCTTACAAAAGAAATATCCTTATTTGAGGAGTCAGAGGACAGAGATTTGTCCACATCTGACACATATTTCAAAGGATAGGGGATTTGAGACTTATAGCCCAAGCCTTCTATGTCCTCTTCCTCAAAATAAGATTCCTCTTTCCTTTTGGAAGGAAGAGAAAGAGGAATAAAGGGCGGTAAGACTTTGTATAGCCTTTAACATGCACTGAGCCAAAAGAAACCAGTCATCCTAGGAAATCTGAATAATAGGCTTTTCATAAGAAGCTTTTTCAGGAGTAGAAGGAGGAGATAAAATGCTTTCTTTCTGCTGGACATCCACCTGAGGCATCTGAACTAAGGGATGGATCTATAATCCACAACCATAAATCTCTTCCTGATAAGAATTTAGTGTACACCCCTTCACCTTCTGTACACCTCACCTGTGTGCCCTGTTCAATCACAGCCTCACCTCAGGCTTTGTCCCTAGCGAATGGTGCACTGCTAAAGTCATCCCTCTTCACAAAGGAGGAGCGACTAAAGACCCTGGGAACTATCGCCCCATTAGCCTGATGAGTCTGATATGCAAAGCTATGGAACACATCATCATGGACATAATAAACAAGGATATAGGAAATCTCCAAACTCTGGATCCCACACAGTTTGGTTTTGTGAAGGGTAGATCATGCCTGCTCAACTTGGACGACTTCTTTGAGTCAGTCACCAGAGCTGTGGATGAAGGCAAGGTAGTTCATACAGCCTACCTTGATCTGGCCAAGGCCTTTGATAACATTCCCCACTCAGGAATCATAGAAAAACTCACTAAGCTAAGCATCAACCCCTATATCACTAGGTGGGTTGCAAACTGGCTCACAGATAGAATCCACAGTGTGAAAGTAGCTAACTCCACGTCAGACTGCCAACTAGTTATGAGTGGAGTCCCACAGGGTTCGGTCCTGGGTCCTCTCCTGTTTGGTATCTACTTCTCTGAAGTCTAGGCCAACACGAAGGGACTCTGGCTAACAAAGTTCACAGATGATTGCAAGTTTAGAGCTATTATTAACTCCCCAAGTGATGCTGACATCCTACAGAATGGCCTCACTGAGACCGATGACTGGTGTCAGAACCATGGCCTTAAGTTCAATGCCAAAAAATGTGTCATCAACCCCTTTGGGAAAAACCCAGTTCCCATGAATTACCACATCGATGGTAGTCCACTAAACACAGAAGGCATTATAAGAGATCTGGGAGCACGGGTTGACAGCAACCTCTCTTTTGATCACCGCATTGCCACTATGGTCAGAAAGTCCTTCTATGTGGCACATCTCATTACTAAGGGCTTTGCATCCAGGAAGAAAGAGGTCATTGTCTCCCTCTACTCTTCCCTCATTAGGTCAATCATCGAGTACAATGCCCCATTTGGCATGTACCTCACTAGACACCTGCAACAACTGGAGAGGACAAAAAAGTACCTCACAAAGAGGATCCTAGGCCTTAAACATTTGTCCTACATGGACAGACTCAAAAAACTCCAACTATTCTCTGTCTCATATTGCCTACTTAGAGGCAATCTCTGCTTGACTTACAAAGCCATGTCTGACCCAGCTCTGTTAGAAATACTACATCTAAAGAAATCTCAATCCCTCTGCATCACATGCTCCAGAGACCTCAACCTCATTACCACAATCAACAGAATGTACTGGAGTGGCAGGTTCATAACCCAGGGACTGCCCATGCTATGGAATAGACTTCCCATACATGTCAACCAGAGCACCTCGCTGACCATCTTCAAGAGAAATCTTGATGAGTGTATGGGAAATAGAAAATTCACCCCGGGGATAACTCCAGTGGCTCTACTTGACAGAGGCACTGAGAACTAAGGTCAAGTGGCATGATGCCAGGGTAATTCAATGGGCTAGGCTTGTAAACACCCCAGGGCCATTCGCCTAGTACACACCTATGAACCTATAATAACAACTCAAGGTTCAAAGGGACTCATCATCTGATGCCCAGTAGGGAAACAGACAAAAGGATTGGCTGCCTCCAGACAAAACAATCTACTAGAGTGGTAGAGATGATAAGGAATTTGTCTATGAAACTCACACTTTCCCTTTTTTGAGATAGAGTAGTGACAATGGTACAGACATACAAACTTCTTATACCAGAATGTTAATGCATGCCTAGGATGTACAGACACTTCATGGGGAAAGATCTGGAACTTTGGAAGACTGGCCAGTTGGAAGGAGCCTTTTCAGGGAATGTCACAGACATTAAAGACTATTACATCAGTGATCTACATGTAGCCAGGGTGTCGTGTCAATTGCCGCCATCATTGTCTCAAAAGGCATCAGTCCCATAGGTTGTGGCCCTAAGACTGCAACCAATGCAGAGATATTTGTCAATGAGCACATCAATACCTACAGGTGTGGGACTGTTCTCATTGCACCCTCTCCCCAAAGTGGAGCCAATCACTAGAACCAGGGTAGAAAAAAGAGGGCAGAGATGGAAGGCATCTATGTTCCCTCATACTAAAGGGTGGAAGAAGTAAGAAGCATCTTTTTATACCTTCAGAAAAGCCCTCATCATCTAATCATATTCCCATGTCCGTGATGACAGAGCACATCTTGGTAAACCTCATGGATATGGAAATCTCTACAGCCTGGGGTACAGAATTATTCTAAAGTCATCATCAGGTACCAAGGATATATTGTTGTGTCAAAGTATCTTCAAGGGAGTAAAATTCATAAAATTCCAAATAGTTCAAAAAGATCAGTGGGCATAGTAATGATAGACAAGGATGACTGCTCCTCTCCTCCAGTAATTTTTACTGGCAGAATGAAATTTATTAGCAATATAACCTGAATCAGGTCAATGCTTTTCCATCATTTTTTTTTCTCTGTCCTCTTATGACCCTTATTATTTTCCTTCTGTTTTAAGAGATAATGGAGCTTGGGCTTAATTGAAGGGGTCAGTTGGGTCAACCTCATAACTAGCTAGAACCAGGGTAGAAAAAAGAGGGCAGAGATGGAAGGCATCTATGTTCCCTCATACTAAAGGGTGGAAGAAGTAAGAAGCATCTTTTTCCCACAAAAATGGTGGTACCTGATGATGGTACCTGATGATGACTTTAGAATAATTCTGTACCCCAGGCTGTAGAGATTTCCATATCCATGAGTTTTTCTAACTTTGTTGGTAAAATATGGAACCTCCTACCAATTGACCTAACAGCTCTTACATCTCTCCCACTATTCAAAACTAACCTTAAACATTTCCTCTCCAACCACTGGTTATGCTCTTGCAATAACCCTGACTAATCTGCTTTTTCATTTCATTGTCCTCTGCTCTACCATGTCTCCCTCAAATTTTTCTCTATTAAAGTTGATCCTTATATCATAATTACTCACTGACCTTTCTACTCTGTCCAGCTCTACCTATCCCATCTAACCACCAATCCTGTTTTCCAAATCCTGTCTTATACTGTAGATGTCCTTAGTAACCTTATATCCCCATCTTTTCTCAATTTACTTACTTATTGTTTTTTTTGTGGGAAAATAGTCAAATCATTTTTTTTACTATGTACAAATCTTGTTCTTAGTAACATTTTGTTATACATTTTTGTACTGTTGTTTTTAATTTACTTGTAACATTAAATGTTTTGAAAACTCCTCCACTGAAAATGGACATGTATCCAGTTGGACTAGCCCGGTTAACAAATGTAAAATAAAATAATAAATAAATAAATAAATAAGGTTAAAAACTGAATATCCTTTAGGCTTGGATGATTAACTGTATTTCAGGCCTTGCACAACTAACTTGCCCTGTTTATCCCTGATAGTCTGAAGATTAAAAAGTACTAATGTGCCATTTTCTTTAAAATGTTCTTCCCCAACACAGGCAATGCATAAGATGTGTCTGTTTTGAGAAGGAATCTTGTGTCTGGACATAGTACATTTTCTGAATGTTCTGCGATCCATATCTGTTAAACGGTTTAAATGCTAATAAATCAGAATAATAATCAAAAATGAGAAAATAGCTGAGATTCTTCTCAAAGTTAACCAAGTACAATTACCACAACTGGCATAGAAGACTAAATGAGAATAAATGACCAACAATAAACAGTTAAAATACATTTTTAAAATTATTTTTTAACAAGAAGACAAAACTTACAAAAGCAAAGCTAAGCTAAGAAGGTAGCTGCACAGCAAGTAATAAGAAAACCAGATAAAAGTGATAAGGCACATATGGGACAAAAAAAAAAAAGAGAAATGCCAAGGCTTATGGAAGGGTTGAACAAATATCTGCCCATAGAAACTAAGATTGGTCTGACCTTATCCAACAATTAGAAAGACATTTAAAGAGAATAATACAAAATATATGTTTTTCAAATAAAATACAAATATTTAGAGCAAAGTAACTTGGGCCATTTTTCTTCAATTTGAGAATACTAAGTAGTGATTCCAAGATGGTCGCCAGCTAGGAAACACACTTCTCAGTCAACTCCTGATAAAAATCTGCAATGTAACCTAATCAGGGCATCAGCACTCTGGCTAACTCATCAAAAAACAGATTATTATATAATAGATATTGAATCATCTCTGCTGCAAATTTTGTAAAAAAAAATATAAAGAATTTATACTTATCTGCAAGAAGAACATGTGCTGATCAGGTTTTCTTTCAGGCAGTACAGGCCTTGACAGCAATTCACAGGAAGCTACACAAAGAAATAAGCTTTCCAATAAATATTGAACTATGGATTCAATGGAAGCTGAAATGTCAAAAACAAGATTTTCTCAAATAACCATGCCTGGGAAAGAAGTTTGTTCAAAGAGACAAAAAAATTGTAAAACAGCAACCTAACTTGCAATAACAAACTTCCAAAATGAAGTCAGAACAACCCCTCTTTATGGAAGAGCTCAGGCCAGCTTTAACACCCTTGCAAGAAGAAATCCATTCCTTTTCTACAAAATTAAATATTTTTGGAAGTAATCTTAATCAAATACTAATCAGACTGGAGAAAAATTAAGCGAAAGCCGCGGAAAATGAAATAAAAATAGAAGAGATCCAGCGAAGAACTAAATGTTTGAAATCCAACAAAAAATAATAGACTTAGAAGCTAGATCAAGGCGTAACAATGTGCTCATTAGAGGTATCCCTGAAACCTATGAACAAGCTTCTCTACAAAATGTAATAAAAAAAATCATTGAGCTATTCTTGGACAACAATGCTTCAGCCCAAAATGTTACAATAGAAAGATTCCACCGTGCATTAAGAAAATCACAAACACTTGAAGATCCAAAACAAGTTTATGTGAGAATTTTAAATGCAACACATGCTAATATGATCATACAAGCAGGGCAAACTAAAAAACAAGTTATATGGAAAGGCAATAAAATAACAATTGCACAGGACTTACCTTTAGCCATTAAGCAACATAGACAAGTTCTTTCACCCTTCTGTGCATACTTAATAAAACATAAAATAAAATTTCAAATGAAGTATCCTGCTTCATTACATTTTCAATACAAGGGGTACACATACCAAGCAAACAACAAGGATGAAGCAATTTCTATCTTTTTAAAGGCATTTAAAGAGATTCCTCCAAAATAACTAATAAAAAGTAAGTAACAACTAATACTGCATGCATCAGCATTTAAAACATAATTATACTATAAACGACCTTAAATCTGGCAAATACAGGTGTTGCTAGCCTTTTTTACTTATTTTTCAAAGTTAATGAAGGCAGTTACCTGTTTACTGCATGAGAAAAGTCTCCATGGGCTCTCCTTTCCATTGCAACATTCTAAAGCCGTTTTTCCAGGAAGTTGAGCTCTGTCTGTTGTCCCTTGACCTTTGATCTTGCGATGTACACGTGAACTAAACTACAGAGTAATGTCAGAGTCAATTCAAGTCTATGGCAACCAAGAGGATCCAAAAAAAAAAGTAAAAAACTGTGTGACTAAATTAAGAGAGCCAATTAGAATGAGCAGAATGACATCCAGGAAGTAAAGTGTAACAAAACAAGGCTGAAAATTGAGTGGCAACTGCATTTATTGAACTGGTTGGTTTCCAGCACTAAAAACTCACAGGTACTGTTAATTTTACTGTAAATAACAAGCAATAGGATTTAGAAGAGAATTGTAGAAGAGAAAACAGCATTTAAATAACTGAAAGCCTGGAAGATAAGAGGAAGAGATAGAGAAAGGAAGAGGGAAGGATAAGAAGAAGTACTGCAAATGTGATCCCTACACAACAAACTGCTCATGCAGGAATAAGCATCATGCTATGGGGACCTGGACAATATATCCTTGCAAAGAACATTGCTTCATGTACTGGTCTATCTAACATTTTTTTTGCCTTAATAGCAGCCAGAGAACTTTAGAAGGTCACTAAATGGTATAATTTACTTGTTGCAATGTATTTTTTAATATGATGCTTGTAGTGAAAATATCTCTGTTTGATATAGGCAGGTCATATAGAATTGTAGTTTAGCATATGATCATACTAGATTGCTTCAGATATTCTACAGTAACAGAGTCTACTGCTATATCAACATTGTTATATTGAAGATTACCAATTGAGGAAAACACTATATGCTACACTTTATAGCAACAACAGATAAATCCTGACTTATCTAGCTACCCTAGAGATATTTGGTGTCAACATAGTACCTCTAGGCACTTATAATTAGTCTCAGGGTCTTATATTAAGCTAAAATATGTAAGTTACAGGATTGTAGTTACCCTTAACTCCTCATTGGGTTAGCAATGCTTTTGTTAACCACAACTTAAAGTGCTGGTTGAGTAGTGAATATCCTGGCAGAATTGTGATGTTCCTTGGAATACAAAATAATCACTGTAAGATAGTTAGAAGTTTAAATTCTAGTATTATTTACTGGTTCAACCCTTCTCTTTCAGAGGATAGTGGTAAGTGGTCAGGCACTAGGGAGTTTCTGAAAGAGCGCAATGTCACCTTTTATTTATTTTTTTCTTTCAACAAATATCGCATACTACTCAGCGTGTGTTGCCAAACACTCCCCTCATAGCATTCACAGTTACTTCAGTAGCATGGATATTTAACCTAATTATTATCTAAGATGATTAGTGTAGCCTCATGGAATATAAACGGCTTGCAAGACATTAAAAAGAAAAAGCAAATTTTGCACCTCATATACCAAACTTAGAAGTAACCTGTCTACAAGAAACTCACATGACTAAGGAACAATGGGACAATGATATAGATAAAAATATAAAGTGGATTCAACAAATAGTATCAGCTGGGAACAGTACTGCATTAAGAGGGACAGTTATAATAATTAAAAAGTCATTTAAAGAGAGCATTATCAAACATAACAGTGATACAAAAGGCAGGTGGTGCTACTTCACATGCCCACATCCAGCTTACAAAAAAACTTTACTATTTTGCAGTGTCTATGGTCCTTGTAGCTATCAGCTTGACTTTCTTACTAAAGCACCCAGACCATCTGATTATAATTGTTGGAGATTGGAACATAACAATAACTCCATCTAAAGAATGATCGAATAAAAATAATAATCAATCACCCCAAGCCACAATCTTTCTATCATAATTATTTGAAGACCCTTCGAACTAAACAACACAGATAGTTTAAGAACCAAATACACACATTTCTCACCCTCCCATAAGACATGGTCAAGAATTGACATATTCTTAATCTCTCAAAGCATAGCTGTTAACGAAGTTCATTATAACTCAGAACCTAGATCAATATCTGACCACTCAAAAATGAATATAATAATAACACAAAATAAATCTAGGTTTAGTACCTATACTACTTCAAACTAGACCCTAAACTCAAACCTGTTGAAAATCAAAGAAGTGGAGCAAGAAACTATTGACTCTTTTGATCAATTAAATGAAAACCTTACAAACAATAATACTCCTTTAGATATTCAATGGGCAGCCTTTAAAGCCATGGCGAGGGGTATCCTGATTTAAAAAGCATCACTCTATAAAAAACTAAATAGAGAAAAAATAAGTAACATAGAGGGTAATCTAACACTAATCGAACTACAACTATAAAAAAATCACTCACTTACCCTTGAGAAACAAATTGCAAGCTTACATAAACAACTAAATGAGATTCTAACACAACAATATACATTCATAGAACTAAGAATGCTATACAAATATACAGAATGGCTGCAGACCCCATCCAAAATGCTAGCGAGACTTATTAATGTCAGAATCCCCCCCTTGTAAAATACAAAAAATAAAATATAAAGATAAAACCCTTAACTCAGATAGTGAAATAATACGGACTTTTGAAGAAATATTTCAAAACATCTATAGTCCACAAGATCATATCCATGACGGCCTTTTCCAAAATTTTGCAGACAACCTAGAAATCCCCTAGGGTTAATGAGGGTCTGTGACAACAGATCAAATGCACTAAATATCGAACGGCTGGAAAATTGAAAATGCAGGTGATAGAAACCTGTTTTGTGGGGGGCTGTGCCCCTCACACCTCCTGCTAAATATATATACTAACTCCAAGATCGCACTACAGTGAGGAAAGGGAAAATTTCCCTATTTTCACTGCACTGTGATCTCATAAAACAG
This sequence comes from Protopterus annectens, assembly GCF_019279795.1. Classification (NCBI taxonomy): domain Eukaryota; kingdom Metazoa; phylum Chordata; order Ceratodontiformes; family Protopteridae; genus Protopterus; species Protopterus annectens. The sequence goes on from NC_056729.1 coordinate 1,035,946,578, forward strand.
GTTTCTATCACTAGCGTTTTCGATTTTCTGGCCATTCGATATTTAGTGCATTCGATCCATTGTCATAGACCCACATTAATCTGAGGGAATTCTAGGTTGTTTGCAAAATTTTGGAAAAGGTCGTTTGATATTTAGTGAATTTGATCCGTTGTCATAGACCCGATTAATGATAATCACTCTAACAACCTAAAAAGTCCATTAATAGTAGAGGAAGTAAAAAAGGCTATCAAAAAGCTACAATTAGGGAAAGCTGCTGGTCCTGATGGGTATGTGGCAGAGTTCTATAAACACTTCCAACAACAATTAGCACCACTACTTTTTAAAAACATACAACCATATAATAGAATTTGGGATATCAGACCTATATATTAATAATTCCAAGACCATATTTATCCCAAAACCAAACACTGACTCCAAAATATCCAAACAACTACAGACCCATTGTTCTGATAAATATACATTTGAAGATACTTTCAACAATTCTAGCATACAGAATACAGAAAGCTGCTCCATTTATAATTTCACCTGAGCAACTAGGCTTTATGAGTCAGAGACAAGTATGGGATAATACGCTAACCATTGATGCACTAACCTACCTATGCACTAAGGACAAATCCCCTAAATATGCTTTATCAGTGGATGCAACAAAAGCCTTTGACAGAGTCAATCAAAAATTCCTCCTTTTTGTACTCCGTCAATTTGGATTCCCATGAGAATACATAACAATGATCAAAAAACTTTACAGTAAAGCAACTACAACACTTTATATTAATAAGAAAACATCTAACCTGAAAAAACTGTTAATGGCACCAGACAGGGATGCACACTCTCCCCAAACCTGTTCAATTTCTATATGTAAGTACTACTTCTATTAATTAGTCAAAGAACATACCATCATCTTGTTTCAGTATCAAAAACCCAAAAAAAATACACAGCCTTTGCAGATGACCTAAATATTTACTTTCAATACCCAGTACTGATCTTGGTAAAACCTAATTTCCATAGATAATTTCTCCCAAGTATCAAACTACACTATTAATCCTAATAAGTCAATTATCTATCCACTAAACCCTCTAGGCCATAAGGAATTTTATTTTCTGGAGATTAATATAAAAGTGGAATATACTTTGAAATATTTAGGTATAATCTTTTGTCATACAAAATCAGCTATGATCAATAACATATTTATAACTTGGACTAATATAGTCTTCAACATCAGCAAATGGGAAAAGCTTAACATCTCTACTTTATCGAAGGCCTCTGTTGTCAAAATGAACATACTCCCTAAATTATTATACCAAATGAATGCCACTTTCATGAAAATTCCAGCTACCTTCTTTAATAAAATTAAAGTTCGACTAGCAAAAGTCATATGGTACCCGAAGAGTATGAGAATTAGTTACAACAAACTAATACTCCCAAAAGAAAAAGGAGGTCTAAGCCTTCCGGACTTACAACTCTACCATGAAATAATTAATGCTAGCTGCATTATTCAAATAGCTAACTGCGATCCATTGGGTAATGAATGGTACACATTATGGATTAAATTATTTCATCAAAATATTATTCCATCTAAAATTAACCCGAAAGCGATTCCCTTCCTAAATCAAGAAACCATTAAGACATTAAAAATTCACCCAGTTTTAATCAGTAAGTGTGACATTTTCAAGAAACTACTAATATCATTAAAACTAAATTATACGATTACTCTTCTACAACCAATACACAACAATCCTGATATAAAACAAGCAAACTCTGTTAAACTTGAATAAATATTGATTAATAAAAAATCACACAGTATGGGACTTCTACCATTTACAAAACCTATCAATGGAAAACATCAAGAACATTCTTAAAGCAAGTAATAAATATAATGTGATAATAAAACAAATCTTATACTAAGTTAACAAAATAACTAAGGATATTATTGTAAATGAGCAAGATATCAAGGTAGCACAACAAATTCAAAAGCTGCTGTTATACAAAAAGAAAATGCTCTCAAACGCGCATAAATTAATAACTAAAATAAAATATCAAATATAATCCTATTTTCAAAGTATTGGGAAGAAAAATGCAGTAACTTGACAGAAAATCAGAAGGAATTAGCCATTGGAAACACCATAAAACTGACACCATTTAAGAAACTAATATACACTTAGATCATGGTCTACAATAATGCATACCATACACCTGTCTATCTTAACAAATTTAATCCATCTAAGTAATCTTATTGTCCTTTTTGTCCTAATAAAGAAGCTGATATTCTACATATCTTCTGGAGCTGCAAAAAAATTTATAAACTGTGGTGCTCACTGAGATTTCTCTTAGAAAAAACCAGGCTACTCAAAATCTACACTATCATGGGAAACAGCGATACTACATATTTTGAGGAGCAATAATAATAGCCTCACTAAACATCATTATTACACTATGTGCCCTATTAAAATTTTACATAGCCAAAAACTGGCTGGACAGATCCAGACTTATTTGGACAGAATATAAGAACATGGCAAAAAACATGTATTAGCTAAGAAGCTGTATACCAAAAGTTAAAAGAACCAAACATATTATCAGAACTACTGTAAAGCTTTAATTGATATTCGATCATGAATGGCAAGATATGTGAAAATACATAAAGTTATTAAACATTCTCTTTAGTTAAGAGTAGTAACAGTATCATCTAAGGTGACATTTTTGTAAATATGTATATATGTAGTTTAGATTTTTTGTGCATCACTAAGTTGGTGTTATGCCTCAAGATATACTCTTACTGTATTAACATAATGCATAGGTCAATTGCTTTACTATATTCATACCTCCTGACTGAACCATAACTAACTTCATGGCAATCCTCTGTTGCTAACTTTAGCTAAATTTAAATTGTTTTATTACAGAGTGTGAACACCCAGTTTAATAACTTGCTCATGTTATGCAAATTGTAACATCAACAACTTGTATTGTACTGTATATCATTTTTGATTTCATATTATGAAAAAATTTAATAAAAAATATTTGTGGGAATACTAAGTAGCAAGAAATGTCTTAAGAGAAAACTATCGGGTACAGCATCATGAGAAAAGGAGAGGGGTTATTTATTTGGGAAAGTTTTAGATGCCAAACTTACTGAAAACCTGTGGATTCAGTCCTATTGGTTGAAAAGGATGTACATATTCATACTAAATCTGCCATCATCCATATATCATGTGTGATAGCCAGATAGATACCTAAATGCAGAGACTGATAACCACTGTTTAACATCAAAGTGGGACTGCTAGGTAAAGTCTCTGGGGTTAGACTGCTGCCACTGAAGGAGGACCATGGAATCCTTGTTATTGGTGATTGTTCCTTCTTTGGGGCTGATGACCATTCTGGAATTTACCATGGTGGTGTTGGTTTCTTCCAGACATCTGCTAGTCTTGCTGCTACTGGCCACATTAAAACTGAAGCATATGTGGGTTCCATTGCATTCTATTAAATGTGCATTGTGCACTGTGGAACCTGACACCAACAATGGTGAGGGCCTTGCCTTTTTACCATGTTATTCAGATGATTATTCACTGATGTTCCAAAAGCAGTAGACCCATGAAAATGTGCTTTAGCAAAAGTCGCCTAAGTGTCCTTGACAAAGTCTGTGAGGCAATGCCTAACATGACAGAGAAGGGATATGTCAGCACCCACTGCTTTAGGTGTGACATAGTTGAATGGCAAGTTTGACAATAGATGGCAAAATTGCCACTTGTGACTGCAGTTTACAGTGACTGTCTCATTTTATCAGTTATCAAGACTTAAGGAAGATGGAAGATCATGTCTGACCTCCTTGGGACTGGTGCTACAAAATCAGGAATTTCACAAGCTGTCTTCACCAATACGTATGCCATCTTTTGAAGGGATCACCTAGGAAGAAAGTTACAAGTTTGGAAAACCTCTTGCTGGATCCTTTGCTGAGAGATTTTGTGATCTATAGTCCTTTCGCAAACCTGAGGTCATCCTAAGGGATTGTTGGAAATCAGTAACCTCATCCTCCTTTATATCTGGGTTGGGGGACTTCTAGAAGAGCCCAGTAGCCTCCTTCAGCTCTTGTGCTTCATAGTGGGTCTCAGCAGTCTGAGGACAATGAAGATGCCTGTAAAGAACCAGAGATCCTGAAATGATGCACAAGGAGTTTCTAACCCTTCCATTATGTAGAATAAAAATATGGTAAACTGCTAAACAAGACAAAAACATGCCAAGAGGCCAAACCCATTGTTGGAACAGGGTCAAGAGTGGCAGTCTGCATCACCAGTGTGAAAGGTCTGCTAGGTCACATTTCACGCTGTTTAATAGGCACACTGGGATTCTGTCAGGTCTCACTGATGCCATGTTTCTAGCTTTAGAGAATGCAGTGATGACCTGTTCTTTTGTGATAATATGCAAAAGAATGGTTGGGGGAATTTTATGGGGAGTGATTAGATGTGATGAGGGGGTGAAATTTGAGCTGAATTTATCTGCCAGCAGGTTTGCTGTTTCTTCTGGCTGAGTATAGGTAGTGCCATCTACAGTTAACTCAGCACATTGTTGAGTGTCTCCCTTAAGATTTCTGACATAACTAAAAATGTTTGTGGTTATCCACTACTTAGGAGGCTATTTTAGTCTCGTATTTACTTTTGAAGACTTGTCTACTTCCCAGATTTGACTGTTAAGACTAATGAGGGATTTTTTTTTCTGTTGTGCTCCCTCCCACTTACTTTTAGACAGAATTTTTTTCTTCCTGTTGTATAGTCTATTTATGCCAGGGGTCAACCAGGGTGGCTGTTTTCTCTGGCTAGACCTGGTTTAGTTAAGTCAGGTCCTGCTGTTTCTATGCAGTTGTTTAACTGGTTGTATATGGCATTTCTGTATACTTCTGCATAGGCCTCCATGTTTTCTGGGTTAGGGAAGCTTTAAAATTTCCTGTGCTATCACTTAATAGGAGGTAATTTGCCTTGGAAATATTTTTTAGGGCTTTAGGGTTTCATGGGGTTATTATCATTACATTTATTTCAAAGAAGACTGATTTATGATCTGAGCTTACCAATGAGAACATTACACTGGAGGAGTACAACACTCCCACATGTTTGTGAGTACTATGTCAAGGACATTTGAATCCTTAGTAAAAGTGCAGAAAAGCTGTTCCAGAGCATTTGCATTGACAAAGTCCAGGAATCTCTAAGCCTGCATGTTAGTGGTTGTATAGTGTTTATATCACGTTATTGAAAGATGAAAATAGCGAACGCTATTTCATTGGCCCCAAAACATCTAAACATGAAAATATCGAACATTCAGAACAGCAAATATTTTCCCATGGAAAAAATTCTCTGCTCCAAAACACATACACACAACACAAGCACATCAAACAAACAGCAACCACAGACATACACTTTAATTCCTACATCTAACGCTACACTAAACTAAACATACACTACTATCTACCCACTTACCTTAACCCAAACCCTAACCCTATGGTATCACTATCGCACACTCACCTAACCCGCGCCCTAACCCTAACTCACTTAAACTGCCCCAACCCTAAAGTCTGTCACTATCGCACACATGCCTAACCCACACCCTAACCCTAACTCACTTAACCAGCCCCTAACCCTAACGTACAATCGCACACTTACCTGAACCCAACCCGTAACTTTCCACCACAGCAGTAAGAATAGCGAAGCCACAGAAACAGCCAACCAAATTCCTTCCTGAGGAAAGAATTTGCTGTTTTGCAGCTTCACTATTCTTAGCGTTCACTGAATAGTGTTCAATATCTAATTTTTTTAATAATAGTTTTAATACTTCGATGTTCTGATATAGACCCATTGTATACGTTTCCCATTTTATGAAGGGATACTTAAAATCGCCCATGAGTAGTATATTTGGCTGATTGGTATGTGATGAAAGGAACTTCAGGTATATGGGGTAGTTTTCATGGTTCATGGTTGGGGGCCTGTAGCTAGGGATGATATGGTGGGGGATTTTTCCTATGGACAGCTGGACATTGAATAGCTTAAGTGAGTGATCCTGCTTGACCAATCTAGAGGTATGATTGCTTTATATGTAAATGGAATCACCTATCCTTTCATTTTTGACTTTTCAGAGGGTGGTCTGAATATGTGATAGCCATTGTAACCTTGCACTTTAGAGGTTCGCTCTGCAGCCTTGAGTCATGTCTCTGTAACTGCACAGACATCAGCATTCTCCAGGGCAAGGAGAGCTTCCAGGGAGTGCAGTTTCTTGTTAAGACTCCTAGCATTGAGCAGTAGTACCTTCAGCTTGGCATTAGAAGCATGTGTTACGTTAGTAGGTCTGTTGGTTTGGCACTGCCTAAAAAAGCTACTATGGTGGTGGCTAATGCCTTGGCCAGTGTTCAAAAGCCTAGCAGTAACAGGTGCAGACCATCTCTGGCAAAGAAGTGTGGTTTGTCAATCATGTTGTCCCAGGCTGACAAATACTGGATCTCCTTGGAATTATTTCAGTAGCTAAACTAATTATTGAAGTCAATCCTTTTCTGTTTGTATTGTGGCATCATTCTTGGTGAGAGTAGAATGCTGCTCAGTATGAGGTTCATACCAGCCTTCAACACATATTCAGAGAGGTCCCTAGGTTCATAGGTTCATAGGTTCATACCAGGCTATCTGCCCCAGGGCATTTATAAGCCTAGCCAGAGTGTGTTTGGCTTTCGCCACCCATTTTAAATTCATTTTGCTATGCCCTTTTTCGAGGTTAGTATACTGTGCCTCTGTCTAACAGTGACACAGAAGTGATACCTGGGGTAAACCTACGATCTCCCATCCACTCATCAAGATTCCTCTTGAAGAGAGTCAATGAGGGACTCTGCCTAACCTGGACTGGGATTTTATTCCAGAGTGAAGGGAGCCTCTGGGTTATGAATCTGTCCCTCCAGCATGTCCTATTTATTTCAGTGCTGAGGTTCAAGTTTCTCGAGCGCGTAGCTCGATGGGATTTGGATTTTCTGAGGTGCAGCATGTCCATTAATTCCAGGTTGGACATAGCTTTATACATCAGGCACAGATCGCCTCTGAACAGGCAGTATTCCACTGAGTAGAGCAGGAGTTTCTTTAACCGGGCAGCATATGGCATCTGTTTGAGCCCTTTAATCCTCTTGGTGAGGTACTTTTGGGGTCTTTCCAGTTGTTGCAGGTGTCTGGTAAGGTACATCCCAAAAGGGGCATTGTACTCAATTATGGGCCTGATGAGGGATGAGTAAAGAGGCATGATGACCTCCCCTGATCTAGATGTGAATCCCTTCATGATTAGGTGGGCTATATAAAATGTTTTTCTAACCACTTTGGTCACGTGGTTGTCAAATGAGAGATTGCTATCAACTTGGGTCCCCAGGTCCCTAATTACTTCTTCTGTACTTAATGGATTACCACCTATGTGGTAATTTGTGGGCACTTTGTTTTTGCCAAAGGGGATGACTATACACTTTTTGGCGTTTAGCTTGAGGCCATGGCTCTGGCACCATCATGTTTCTCTTCATATAGTCCATGGGAGGTACATCTTGGGCATTGACACCCACATGGACTATGACTGAGTCATACTGCTAGTTGTGGATGAGTGGCTTGAATGCCTGTGTGATCTTGTGAATCCTATCCCCTGACAGGCAACTGACTGTAACCCTCTCTTAATCCAACCTGGTGAGGGGGGGGGGGGTGTTCGTGTGTCTCACAGTTGAGTCTCCTATGACCAAGATGTTTCAATATATGGTGTTTTGCCCTAATGGCTTGTTTGTGGAGATATTGCAATGTGTATTTTTATGTGTAATGGTTGGTGTTGACTTGGTTTTGTTTGCATGAAGTTATTTAGGGCATGACACAGGTAACCTATGAGGTTTTGGTAAGCTACTCGTGAATACCTCTGCATATGTGGGTTTATGTGCCGAGACCTTATTTAGTGAGAGAAATGATGTGCGTGAGCTAACAAACTGTCATTTGATTTGTCATTATGTGAGAGTTGTGTCTCAATTTTCATAATGTAACTACATCTTTCCCATACTGTTAGTTCCAGCAATAAGTGGTTCTCGGTATACATAAGACAATTGCTACATTTCTTCAGGATGCCCATGTCCACTAGGCTGGCCACGCAGATAACAGGAAAGTGGCTATCCATGGTTTCTTTTCTTTTTTTTTTTTTTTTTTTACATTGGGTTTAACCAGGGAGAAGATGGGGATACTTAAATGGACTGGGATGATAGCATGCAGACAAAGAATGAGTCCTATATTCAGTGAGAACTGCAGCTATCCAACAAGTCACTGCTGCTGTGCGAGCAACTCAGATGCTCCTAGAGCAGCAGGGGGACTGCAGAAGGTTACATAGATAATTGTTCTAAAGGAAATTTTAACTTGATAGAGTTTGAGTTTATACAGGGCACTGCCACCCATGCTGCCTAGCTCATACATGGCTTATATAGAAGAATCCTACAGGGATGGTTTCCATTTGCTTCAACAATGCTCCCTAACTTCATCAAATTGCCAAGTATTACCAAACTGGAAATAATGTATACTTTAGTGTTACAATGACTGAGTTAAGTGTTACTTTTTTATTTTAGAGCAAAGTATGTCTAGTATTTCAAAGCGATACTATTAATCACCCACATAAAAATGCAACACTACTATGACGGTAACAACATACAATTTGAAATGTAATTGACTGAATAAATAAGTAAGGCAACAAGTGAAAGATGTATAGGCGAGGATTCAGAACCACTGCATTACATGAAATAATATGAGTGGTAAAATGCAAGGTAGGACTGATTGACAGACATATAGAGTGTGATTGTACTACCTAAGAAAACAGAGTGGTCATCATCATATGCAAATGACTGAATAGTGATCAGCAAATGAGTGGCAGTATAGAAATAAGAGTAACTGTGAATGTAAGTGTGGGTAAACAACATGGTGGTGTGATTCAGAAATGTATGAAAATAGCATGATTTGGGCAGCTTGTTTGTACACCAGAATTTCCAAGTGAATACAGAAACATCAATATTAATGCAACAACATTTGTTAGGGAACATTCTCTCATCCAGTGCCAACAACAGTGTGTGCCATCACCCTGTGTGTCATAGATGGATATGACTGTGCCTACCATCTCCTCCACTGCACATGCGTAATCACACACTACTGTTTGGACAGAAACACCAAACTGGAATTTGTAGACACATGCCATCCTCACATGGCATCACATGGGATGAGTGGAATACCAGTCCTAGTGGACACTAAGGTATGTGCAGCATTGATCATACTTGCTATTGTGACCTTACAGTGGCCATCAAAGGACAGAGTGTGTATTTCACAGGCATCAGCCTCATAAATACTATACCATTTCCTTGACATCATACTGCAGCATGTGGGGGAGCATATGGTTCCCATGGTCTGCATAAGACAGAAACACCATTATGCGGGCTTTTTATGAAATAGCATATTTTACAGAGGTCCTAGGGTTCACTGACTACAACCACATTGCCAACAAGGCCCCACCTGGTCCACTTGAGTACTGGTATGTCAAACAAAAGGGCTTCTACTCCATCTAGTACCAGGTGATGTGTAATTTAGTAAGGTATTATATATAGTGAGTCTGTGTGCCATCCAGGCAGTTCTCACAATTCCCATATCTGGCACACATGTGACCTATACCAGTGATTTGTTTGGGATGATTTTCCACAAGGGCATTTTACTGGTATGTGTATAATTCCCACTACCAGGCTGTATGAATAAGCCAACAGGTGTGTTGCATGCCATCCTGTGTTTTTCAGGTAATGCTGGATGCACCCTGGAGCTATAACTCATGACACTAGTAAACAACCTGCAAAGCATACCTGATGTGTCATGCAACTCCATACTGTTGCAAACCTGCAGCATTGTCAAGACTGTATTTAAAATGCTGAAAATCCATTTCCACTGTCTAGATTCCTCTGGTGACATACTGCAGAGGTCTGCAGCAAGATATCTGGTGTCTGTGCAATGCTCTACAACATGGTGTTACATGGTGTTACACAAACACCTATAACATGAGTTCATCATCAGAGGTCCAGACACACCAGAGCCAGCAGCAGAAGATGTGCCATATGAGGAATCTTTATCAGAACCGACTGCAGGTGAACATCATACAATGCTGAGGGGGACACAATACATTGTGGTGCTGGCAAAGAAGTAGCATCTGGTCCACAGTTACAGACTAGAACAGAGACAAGAAAGATTAAAACTGAAGCATGCACTACTACACCTTCACTATGTAGTACCATGCATTGACTAGCCATGCTAAGCATCAGACATCACCTAACCCATTTAACACAGGGGGTGGACAGGGCACAGTTGACATCATTTGTACAGGTGGGGTTAGGTACAGTGACAGGAATCAGCAAAGTGTACTACATAGGTGGAAGGGTGGAATGACTAGGGAATGTGGAAGAGTTATTGTGTTACATGGCTGGATTACTGGAGAGCTGGATATACTATGTAGTGAGGGAGTATAGCTTTCTGGGGGGAAAGGTGGTAAGACATTCTGGAAGCTTGCTCAGTACTGGTGACATGAAACTGAAGATGGGAGACCACTGTAAGAACATCATAGATGTGACAAGGGTTGTTGAGTCCACAGATTGGAATGATGCACACTGTGGATGGCTTTTGCCATTGCAACACCGAGTTCATGTAATAACATTGCTACTAACACCCAATGACAAGGATGACGAGTAACTGTGAGACTGAGACTGTCTTGTCACCCTATAGAGAGGAATCTTACCTCTCAACATCTTACAGCAAGAAATCTGGTGAAAGCCATAAATAAAAGTGGGACAAAGGCCCAAATATGGGGACAAGGTTTAACTATTGCTCTTACAAGCTTAGAAAGTTGATCGAATAACAGGTTTTCCATTAGCATGAATTTTCTGAAGGGTATGAAGTCTGAAACTCAAATGTCTGTCATTATTTTCTGACTTCAATCCTCAATTATTTGCCAGTGATCTGCCAGAAAACTACAATTTTATCAAAAAACGGACCAAAAATATTAGGCGAAAATCTGCACAGTTTTGAGGTTTGAGTTACGAGAGTAATGTTATTGAGACAACTTCTGTGAATACAGCCCATTGTGCTACTGTAGGCTTACCACAAGTAGCTGACAGGGAGAAAGTGGCATTATGTGACCTTGAGGAACCTACTGTTTTTGGCATACCCACAGTGGAGACAGGGGAGTGGTGGCCACAGGTGTGGCAATGACCATGGCAGGTACAGTCATGAGACTGCAGTAGCTGTCAAGAGTGGCCATCCAATGATCCCCTCAGGTGGGGTCCTGCATGTCCGTAAGATCCAGGGCTGTATGCAGGTGTTAAAGGTTCTCATGTATGTCATCATGCTTTTCATGGCATTTGTGGCATCTGTCTATACCTAGTTCGTAATCCAGTCATCTTTTCTTGAATCACTGACCTGCACATCCATTAATTTATGCCCAGTCTGACACTTAGTTCAGGCACTGAGCAAATGCCATAGTACCAGTATCCACTAGCAAGCTATTCCTTAGTGCTATTGTTATGCTCCATGATGACACTGCTGCCCCCTGCTGTTGCTTGATCTAGTGATGACTGAGCACCATTCATTTGTCTGACAGGGATGTCCTGCTCTTCCATATCAAGTGCAGTGGTAGAGATGGGTTCTACAACCAAAAAAGCTGTATCAGTGGATGTGGGTAATAGGATGTCCTCTACTGTAACCACTGTTGATGGTAGCATCATGCTTTTGGACTATGCCATGAGTAGGCCACCATAACTGATGCTGCAATGATATTAGGCATGTCCTTTTCTGTTATGGATAACCCAAGTGTTGCATCCGTGAAGCCAGGCAAACACTCATTTGCACAACTGAAGATATATGACAATCCCTCACTCCAGTGCTTTAACAACATTTCAGGTACATTATTAGAAAGAGAAAGGGAAGACCTGCTTGATTTAATAGAGATGGATAGATATATTAAGATAGACGAGAGAAACAGATTACAACAAACTAAATAAGACCTGAAATGATAGAAGATTCATAAAACAGATAAACACAGTGATCAGGATTATTAAGAGAAATTCACATAATATAACAGAAATAAATAGAATACATTACTGTGCAGCAAAACTAATAATGGAAAAAAACTATTGCCACAAAAACATGGAGTAATCAAGGAAAGAAGGGAGCAAGTAAAATGCCATCATGGAAGCACTGAATATAGAAAACAATAAAGCAATTAAAAAGAAGTAGAACTGTTAGAAGAATATAGAAAAGGGAACAGATCATCAAAAATACTTGGAAAGATAAAATGCAACAGAAAAAAAACTGAGAAAAAATGTGACCAAGAAACTGGAGAGAAAAAAAAAATTTAACTAAGAAACTGGAGAGAAAAAAAATTAACCAAGAAATTGGATGAGAAAAATGTAACCAAGAAACCGGAGGGAAAAAATGTAACCAAGAAACTGGAGTTTGTTTGGTTTTAGTCTCCGGTCACTTGGAAAGATAGATGTCATAAAAGCAACGCACAGTATCAAAACAGATCAAGATTTATCATATACTATTGCCAATAATAAACTGAATACATGAGGACAGATAGAAAAAGGTATGCAGATAAATATAAATGAAAAGTACAAAAAAATAAATTATATACTTACCATAACGTTCCATCTGTATTGTCTATCTTCATTTATCCTTGACAGATGGGTTCAGTTCCGATATTGGAAGTGATTTGGCCATTATTACAGCTCACGCCAGCCAAAATCTCTCGGGCTTCACCTGTCCATAATCTCTCTCTCTCAATTACCTCAGATCGAGTTTGCAGAAAAGCATTTATAAACAAAAACAGAAATATACATTAATATGTATATATATATATATATATATATATATATATATATATATATATATAGGTTTACTATTGAAATCTCGAAAGTAAAAAAAAAGGGACTTAACAGTGAACTAATTCATCGAAAGTACACATAACCTAACTGTCCTAATGTCGAAAATCAGCTGTTAATGCCGAAAATGTCGGACACGACATTTTCGGCACTTAACAGCAATGCCACCCTTGCCGCTACACCTTAGCTAGCACACCTAACATCCAGATTATGCAGAAGGGCAAGCCCCCTGTGTCCCCCACACCCCCCTAACTATATATATTCCAACTCCGAGATCACACTACAGTGAGGAAAGGGATGTATTTTCCTAACTGCACTGTACCGTGATCCCTGTACATCCCTTCGAACGTTATATTTGCAAATGCACACTCCATTCACAAATATAATGTTTGCTCATTTAAACTGCACACATATGAAGTATTTGAACATCTGTAGTTCGAATACTTCATAGCTGTGCAATGGTACATCAACATTACAATGGTAAACCTATATAAATATACATATATAAATATCAAGGGGGTATAGCGGCAGTAGACTATTGGATGGAGAAATCAGGTATATATACACACAGGAGACAGTCTTTACAGTTATCCATGTGGAAAATGGTTTTTTAGAACATAAACATTTAAGATGAGTGAGCATTGGTATCTACAGGTAAAAGGGTGCGGAGCTGGGAGCACTTTTTGCCATATATGCTGCTGTTTATGGTGCTACTGGGAGCAGTGCAGTGCATATATATTATAGGGATTTTCCAAACAACACATAAACATGTCATGTAGATGATTTTTGATGATTGTTGGATTATTTGGGATGGAATGGCAGCAATTTGGCAATTTTTTTTAAGCAATGTTAGACTTTTTTTTTTTTTTGCGTTTCATTTTAGAAGTTCGAGTTTCCAAAACTCGATCTTTTGGTCTCGACCATATGAGGTTCGAGATTTTGGGAATTCGATCTTCTAAAGTGAATCCGTATATATATATGTGTGTGTGTGTGTGTGTGTGTGTGTGTATATAAGAGCTATGTCAAGAATCTCAATGGCAACACCCAGATCTGCTCTGAGCTACAGCAAAATGGCACAAAATTCACGGAAACAACTGATATCGCCATTATCCTGGCTGATAGGTTCAGTGCCAACTTTACCCCCCCACACCTCTAAAGGGCCCATAGCCATACCGGAAGAATGCAGTGTCCCTGCAATCACAACTGAACAGGTGAAAACTATGCTATCAAAAGCCAAAAATGCGACATCCATGGGACCGGACAATATCCCTGGCAGCATTCTGCATGAGCTTCAGAACGAACTAGCCCCCCACCTAAGCACCATGTTCAATCATAGCCTCTCGACAGGCTTTGCACCCATTGAATGGCGCATGGCAACAGTTGTACCACTCCACAAAGGGGGGCCCACCAGGGACCCCAGAAACTATCACCCTATTAGCCTGATGAGGCTGGTCTGCAAGGCAATGGAGCGTATCATCATAGAACTCATAAACAAGGATATTGGTAACTTCCAAACTTTGGGCCACACCCAGTTCGGATTTGTGAAGGGCAGATCATGCCTCCTGAACTTGGTCGACTTCTTCGAAACAGTCACCAAAGCTGTGGATGAGGGTAAGGCAGTCCACACAGCCTATCTTGACCTCGCCAAGGCTTTCAACACCATCCCCCATTCTGGTTCATAGGTTCATAGGTTGATACATGGCTATCAGCCCTAGGGTGTATACAAGCCTAGCCATAACAATTCCCTGGCTATTTCTTCCCACAATATTTACTTCCCTGGACCCCTGTCTAGCAGGGCAACTGACGTGATCCCCGGGGTGAATTTCCTATCTCCCATCCAAGCGCCAAGGTTTCATATGGTATCATAAATAAACTCACCAAGCTGGGTACAAATCCGTACATCACAAGATGGGTTACCAACTGGCTCACTGACAGAACCCACACTGTAAAAGAGTAGAGTAGAGTACCACAGGGTTCAGTTTTGGGTCCGCCCCTGTTTGGGATCTACTTCTCTGAAATACAGGCCAACACAGAGGGCCTCTGGCTGACAAAGTCCACAGATGACTGCAAAATGGGTGCCATAGTCGAGTCCCCAAATGACGTAGACATCCAGAAAAAGGGCCTCACCGAGACTGATGCCTGGTGTCAGAGCCATGGCCTCAAGCTCAATGCCAAAAAAATGCATTGTCATCCCCTTTGGTAAAAACCCTGTACCCACGGACTACCACATACATGGCAGCCCACTTAACACCGAAGGTGTGATAAGAGACCTCGGGACTCTAGTGGACAGAAGCCTCTCCTTTGCTAATCACATTGCCATAGTAGTCAGAAAAGCCTTCTACATAGCACACCTCATCACGAAAGGGTTCTCATCCAGGAAAAAAGAAGTCATTGCCCTCCTCTATTCAGCTCTCATCAGACCCATTATAGAGTACAATGCCCCATTTGGAATGTTCCTTACAAGGCATTTGCAGCAGCTAGAAAGGCCACAAAAATACCACACAAAGAGGATTATGGGACTCAGTTACCGTACGCTGACCGCCTCAAAAAACTCAGGCTTTACTCCATAGCATATTGCCTACTCCGAGGTGATATCTGCCTAACATACAAAGCTATGTCAAACCCTGAGCTGATGGACATGCTGCACCTAAAGAAATCCCAATCCCTCAGAGCCACACGGTCTAGAGACCTAAACCTCGTCACCACAATTAACAGAACATGCTGGAGGGATAGATTCCTGTCCCAGAGACTTCCCATACTCTGGAACAAACTACCTATCTATGTCAAGCAGAGTTTGTCACTAGCACTCTTCAAAAAAATCTTGATGAGTGGATGGGCAATAGGAAATTCACCCTGGGCATCACATCGGTGGCCCTGCTAGACAGGGGCGCAGGTAAATAGCATCCATGGGTGGTTGAAGCAGGGAACCTTGTTGGCTAGGCTTAAATGGGCCCTAGGGCCGCTAGCCTAGTACCTACCTATGAACCTATATATATATATATATATATATATATATATATATATATATATATATATATATATATATATGTATGGGTCTAGGACTATTCACTGAAAGCACATTTCACTGAAACACATTTGACTGTGCACAGTTCACTGAAACACATTTCACTGAAAGTTATATACGTCCTTTTCCCCACTGTTGTGCAACCCTGGAGTTTATATAGTAAGGGGGGGCACCGCCCCCACATTGGGGGGGTGGGGGGTGTAACCCCCCACCTATTTTAAATATTTTGAACAATATACATGGATACTTGCAATTCCAATAAATTACTCTTTTCTGAACTTAATATATATCCAAAATATGTGGGGAGCTATTCCCCCACCCCCCGATGTGGGGGTGGCACCCCCCATACCCCTCTTACTATATATACTAACTCCAGGGTCACACAACAGTGGGGAAAAGGCCATATATAACTTTCAGTGAAATGAGTTTCAGTGAATTGAGCTTTCAGTGATTTGTTCACAGTCATATATATATATATATATATATATATATGTGTGTGTGTGTGTGTGTGTGTGTGTGTGTGTGTGTGTGTGTGTGTGTGTGTGTGTGTGTATAGAAACAAAGCCAGAAGGAAGCCATATCTGCTGTTCTTGAATAAATGTAATACTTCAAAATGTATAATCCGCTTCACCAAAAACTCTTTGAGGACAGGGGATGATGAGAGAGAAGACAAGGATAAATGATGATAGACAACACAGATAGAATGCTATGGTAAGAACATAACTTCTTTATCTGATGTTGTCAATCTTCATTTTATCCTTGACAGATGGGACAGAGTCCCCAGCTACCTAAAATTCTGGGAGCACTCACGATGGGATATTCCTAAGCACCATCGAGACAAAGGATGATCTTCCCCTAGAGACCAAGTTCATTTTGTAATGAGTAATAAAGATATGGGGAGAAGCCCAAGTAGCTGCTGCACATATATCATCCAAAGAAGGTCTGGATTAGAAAACTGATGAAGTGGCTATAAATCTTGTAGAATGTGCTTCCATGGGCCTAGGCAAAGCTAATTTATTCTTATCATAAATAAATGAAATACAATCTTTCAACCATCTGGCCAATTACCTTGCTGACCTACCCAACTTTGCACTGGAAAAAGAAACAAACGGGTTGATTTTTTAATGTTTTTTGTTCTGTGAAGATAGAAATGTAATTGTCTATGAACATGAACTAAATGCAAGGCATATTCCCTATTGCTGGAATAATTTGGGAAGAAAACCAGTAAATAAATAATCCTATTGATGTTAGCCTCTGGTACTACCTTGGGTAGGAAGGAGGGCATTTGTTCATAAAGAGACTCTTTTCAAGTGAAAAATCAAATAAGAGGTTTCAGACAACAATGCCTGGATCTCTGAAACCCTTCTGGTGGAGGTAAGGCCTACCAGAAACAGTGTCTTCCAGGATAAAAACTTCAGGTCATATTCTGCAGAGAGCTCAAAGAGAGAATGCATCATGGCCTGTAACACTAAGTTCAGATCCCAAGGAGGAGTGAAATCTTTGAAAGGGTGTTTTAACAAAAGTGTGCCTCTTTCGAACAATTTATAAAATTTATGAGAGGCTAAAGAACATTCTTCTATACAATCATGAAAATTAGAAATTGCAGCTTATTGCAATCTGATGGTGGAAGGGGAAGCTCCAACATTGAAAAGAGAGGCTAAAATGTCTAAGATATGCTCTGTCAAAGCAGGAAAAAAGGGTTTATCTATTTTTCATGGGCCCAAATGGTAAATCTCTTCCATTTACTAGAGTATAGTTTTCGAGTGGAAGATTTATGAGCCGACAAGAGAATGTGGCGTACTGGAGAGGAAATATTAGGACACCTGGCAACTAATGGAATTGGAGGAACCATGATGTCAGCTTGAAGTTCCAAATGTCTGGGTGAACAAGACCACCTAGGTGTGACAGAAGTTCTGGAACTGAGTCAAGAATCCAAGGTTGTTGAATGAGATAAGGCCAAAGTAAGGGGAACCAAATCTTTTGAGGACAAAAGGGTGCAATGAGGATTACTGTCCTCTTCAACCTGAGCGCTTTCTGTAAAAATTTTGGAATTAGAGGAATTGTTGGAAATGCATACAGGAGACCAGGGGACCAATTGTGGATGACAGCATCTCTGGGTGACTTCCCCAGAGGGGTAATCAGGGTGAAATAATTGCTGCACTTTTTGTTTAGGGGAGAATCAAACAGGTCACAGCATGGTTGACCCCAATGATGGAAGATCATCTTTGCCACTTCTAGACTGAGAAACCACTCATGAGACTGAAGGATGTTGCTCAGCTTGTCTGCAATCACATTGGAACTCCCCAGAATGTGTGTTACTATTAGAACGTGATCAGAAGAAATCCCCCACTGCCACACTCTGAGGGCTTTTTAACAAAGGGGGTAAGACTTGGTTCCTTCCTGTTTGTTGATGTACCCAACCACTGACATATTGTCTGTTTGAACTGCAATAGTCCCTTGAGGAAGAGCTGTCTGAAAGTCCTGCAATGCAAGAAGCACCACTCCTAGCTCCAGGACATTGATGTGCAAGATGGCCTCTAATGGGGACCAAGTGCCTTGGACCATCTTGCTCAGATAATGCCCCTGCCCCATCTTGGAGGTGTCCATGGTCACTATGGCTGTGAGCTTTGGAAGGACAGAGTGATGACTGTGGAGGAATTGTTTGGAGTGCATCCACCAAAAAAATATCCATCTTGCAACAACTGGTGATCAGGATTAGGTCTGACAAGGGTTGGTGAAGGATAGACCACTGGGAAGCTAGTAGCCATTGCAGAATTCTCATATGAAGCCTGGCTAAAGGTACTAGAGTTGTTGATGCTGCCATCTACTAGAGTTATTGATGCTGCCATCGACCCTAGATCCTGCAAAACTAGTCAGACAGGAACCCTCTTTCTGTGGAGTATTGTTTGAACCTGTACCGTTATTCTCTCAAGTCTTTCTGGAGGAAGGGATGCTATAGTTGTTTGAGTATTTATTACAGCCCCTATGAATTCTAAATTTTGCTTTGGTGTTAAATGTGTTTTTTTGAGATTTATTGTAATGTGTAATTTCTGGCTGCTATTAACCGAAGCCTGGTGGAAGCAGTTATGAGCCAGTAATCCAAGTATGGAAACATCTGGAATCCTTGCAGTCTCAAGTGAGCATCTGCTACTACTGCCATGCATTTGGTGAACACCCATGGGGCTGTGGTGAGACCAAAGGGCACTACTCTGAACTGGTAATGACTGGCTTCCAGCTGGAAGCATAGGAATTTCCTGGAGCATTTGTACATTTTTATGTGGTAATAAACGCATCCTTGAGATCTATAGAGCAAGTCCAGTCATCTTTCTTCAGAAGGAGAAAAACAGACTGTACTGTGACCATCTGGAATTTTATTAGCTGAACCAATTTGTTCAGCACACTTAGATCCAAAATCATTCTCCAGTTCCCTGTCTTTATTGGCACTAAAAAGAATCTCAAGTTAGTTCCGGAACCTTTCTGGTCTGGTGGGACTTCTAGGATAACTCTTTTATCTAGCAATTTTTGAATTTCTTGTTCTGCTGAATCCCTCTGTTTGGGTGGAACATCAGAGATTTTCTTGTGTACAGGGGGTGGATGAGAAAAGGGAATGATATAGCCTTTGGATACGATCCGTTGCACCTAAGAATCTGTTGTTATATTTAGCCAGGCATTTAGGTGAAAGGACAAGCATCCCCTGACTGCTTCCGGAGGAAGACAATCAGGCCTCCATTCAGGAGCACTGAAAAGACTTCCCTGGGAAGGAATCCCTGAAGCCCTGGTTTTGTGGACCAGCTCTGCCACGAGGGTGGCATCTTCCATTTTGGTTCCCTCTCTACACCTGGGGGAACTCTCTCCACGTGTGTCTTGGAAAGACCCTTGGGATTTTTTGAACCACATTTTTCCACCACTCCTCTGGTTCCTAGAAAATGACCTTTGGGGGTTGGAGAAACATACGGCCACAGCAGAAAGGGTCTTACCATCCTTTTCAAGGTCTCTTTTACTTTAGGGCCAAACAAGGATGTTCCATCAAAAGGAGCACTGATGAAATAAGACTTGAATCATTCCACCAAGTCACATAAGTACATCCAGGCATGTCTCCTTATGTCAGCTACAGTTCTCATCGAGGTGTGTGACAATTCCTTTATCAGATCTCATTGGAGTCCAGTGAAATGTGCCAAGAAGTTCAAGGATCTTATAGTGGAGGTCAATGAAGCGTACACCCGCTTCCCAAATCTGATCATAGCCCAAGAATCCCTGTTGGGCAGATGGACAGAGGAACTCTCCTCAGCAAGTTCCTTTTATGACCACGACATCCACAGCTAATCCCTTGGCCCAGAATTGCTTATCCTTGGGGGCAGATAGTATTTTATCAGGTCATTTAGGGATGGGCTTGATGGTGTCTGGAGCTTTCCACGCCTGCTGTGAAATCAACTGAATGAGTTCATCAGCAGGTGGGGGTCACCTAACAGGTAGATAGGTGGATGCTGATAGATGCACATAAAATATTCCTCAGAGTAAGGGTTTTGGGACTTCCAACCACCTCTCTGATTTAAAATTTCTAAGATGTCTCCAAAAGAGACATCTTCAGGAGGTGACCATAGGGACCCTTCCCCCTCATCAAAATCTGTGTCCTCAGTAACTGATTCCTGGGGGGAATCCAAGTGCTTCCTCTTGCACTTCTTTTTCTGAGGGACCTCCTCAAGGGGATAATTTGGAGAGTTATCAGAAGATGACAGAACCTGGGCCTGTGAATTCTGAGATTTCAGCACCTGCTATCCCAGTGGAGAGGTAGGAAGAATAATTGAGCCGGAGGGGTACCTGTTCTGAGGGGGAAGGTGCTGACTGACTCACTGTAATTGAGAGGGCTCTCTCCATAACCTCTAAGGCCAGCCTCCAGAAGAGGGAAGAGAGCCCGAAACCAAGGCAGACTGTCTCGGGGTCAGGATCACTCCCCATGCCAAAGAACTGACCTTGAGACAGAAGCTGGAGCAAAACTAACTTGAGCCAAAGCTCTGAGGAGCATGGATGGCTCTAAACAACCTGGAGTCAAGATCTACCCCCTGGAACCATCAGGGTAGCTAGAGCTCCGGGAGGTCTCTGGTTCCAAAGCCACCAAAGAGCTCAGGGTATCTATCGGTTCCAAAGAAATGAATAACTCTGGAGCAGGTACAGTCAGTGCTGGGAGATCTGGAGCAGATGACTCTAAGACCTCAGAGGAGGTTAGAGGAGGAGTTGTTAGTGGGGTAAAAGAAGTTTCGGTGCCAAGACCCGAGGGGGTCGGAACTGAAAGGGGGCCTGAAAGTGCTCAGCCCACTGAATTTTATTTACTAGCCTCTCCACGTCGAGTTTGGAAAGTCTTGTGGTGGAGTGGAATGAAGAAGTAGAAGGGGACTTAGGCCTCTGCAGGAAAACTTCTGAGAGCTCCCCAGAAAAGGGTTCAATAGAAGGTGAATAGGTAGTTCTAGGCAATATGTCCTTGGTCATGAAAAGGGAAGCAGTAGTAATTTCCTGCTTTGAAGCCTTTGACATTGAAGGTCTTGAAATATCAATCAGTGCTGGAGTAGATGTCGGCATCAGTGTGTCAGTAGCAGAGGCCTGCAGTTCCGTTGAGCCTGTTTTTGCTTTTGGAACCAAAAGGGAGGTTGGAACAGAGAGACTTCTTTTCTTGCCTTTGTCCACTGAAGATGAGGATGAAGGAGATGAAATGTCTGTTTTCACTGTTTTCAGAAGATAAGGCTTTGCTAAAGGCTGAAGGAAGCAAACCTTTTAAAATGAGCTTATTTCATCTTTCCACATGGGCTCGATGGCTAAAGGCATGACAAATACTGAAGTCTTTTTGTAAATGTATGGGGCCCAGACAATATACACAAAGAGAATGAAAATCCAATGAGGGTATTTTATGGCCATAGTTCTGGCATTTTTTTTAAACCAGAGGGGCTCTTAACCTTCTCAGCCATGTCCACAAAAGTAGAAGAGGCCATGTCCACAAAAGCAGAAGAAGCTAGAAAATAGCCACTCACATACACACTACAGACAGACCAAGAACTGGTAGATGAAAGAGAAGATATATATATATACACACATATCTTTATTTTTTTTTAAAAAGGAGGTAAAGGGGAAAAAAGACAACGATGATAGCCAGGGAGGTACACAAGCATGTACAGGAAAGGGATAAGAACTACAAGAGAGGGGGGAGAGGTACTATCAATGATGATACTGGGAAATACACAAACGTGTAAGGGAAAAACATATCAACAATGATACTTTAAAGATTACATTACAACAGTGATACTTTAAAGATTACATTACAACAGTGATACTTTAAAGATTACATTACAACAATGATACTTTAAAGATTACATTACAACAGTGATACTTTAAAGATTACATATCAACAGTGATACTTTAAAGATTACATTACAACAGTGATACTTTAAAGATTACATTACAACAGTGATACTTTAAAGATTACATTACAACAGTGATACTTTACTTTAAAGATTACATTACAACAGTGATACTTTAAAGATTACATATCAACAGTGATACTTTAAAGATTACATTACAACAGTGATACTTTAAAGATTACATTACAACAGTGATACTTTAAAGATTACATTACAACAGTGATACTTTAAAGATTACATTACAACAGTGATACTTTAAAGATTACATTACAACAATGATACTTTAAAGATTACATTAAGTTTAAGGTGAAAATTAAAGAGGAGAGAAGAAACTGTTAGAAAAAGACAAAAATAATTTACCAAAACCCACTAAAGCTGGAGAGCAGTAGCTAAATGCAACCGTTTCGGAAAATGGTAAACGAGATCTAAGGTAATTGAGAGACAGGGATTGTGGGTAGAGGTGAAGCTCGAGAGTATTTGGCTGGCCTGAGGTGTAGTAACGGCCGAGTCGGTTCCGAAATCAGAACCAAACCCATCTGTCAGAGGTAAAATGAAGATTGACAACATCAGATTAAGCATTTTATGGATGACCCAAAAATATTTTATATAGATTTGGGAAACAAAGCAAAAGGAATAGAAAAACTACCAAAAAAGAAGAAACTGGCACATTTTGGTGGAGTATTTATGAAGACTGTTGAAAATAAGAAAGATTGTGAATGGACAGGAGAACTGAATGTAACATTAAGGAGCTCAAATGTAGAGGATATGAAATGGGATGAAGTAATGGCCAGAGAAACTGAGACAAAATTAAGAAAAACTCCTAATTGGAAAACCCCAGGCCCAGATGCAGTACTTAACTTATACCTAAAGGCATTAACATCTATACATAAAGATTTACCCCTGAGTAAGAATTACTTACATGCGCATCCCAAACAGACACTAATCTGGTTAGCAACAAAAAAATGATACTTCAACTTAAATAGAACCTACAGGCTATCTTGAAAACTATAGACCAATAACTTAACTCCCGACTATATACAAGCTATCCGCTGGAACTGATGCAGACAGAGTTTATAGTCATTTAAAAAAATAATCAATTATGGCAATAGAGAAGGGGAAGAATCTAAGTATGGCATGGATAGATTCAAAAAAAGCATTTGACAGCATTCCACATTCATGAATAAAGGAATGGTTACAGATATATAGGATACATGCTACATTGATCAGATACATTACAGTGACCAAGAAACAGTGGCAAACTACTTTACAGTTGTGCCATGACAAAGGGTAAATTATCATCCCAGGGATAACAACTCAAAGGGGGATATTCTATGGTGATTTTCTGTCACTGCTGAATTATGTCTTGCCCTTAACTCATTAAGCTATTTACTAAACAGATTAGGCTACCATCACAATTTGGGTCCTCGAAAACATCCTTGTTTAAAGACATCTAATCTACTTTCAGTGGATGATTTAAAATGGTATAGTTCATTAGATAAGGAGTTGAAAGCACAATACAAATGGCTACAATCCCAGATAATATAAGAATGTTATTTGGTCTTGATAAATGTACAAAAGCAACATTTAAAACAGGAAAGCTGAAGAACCAAGAAAATATTAATCTGTAAGTGAGTAATGTCTACAAGTATGCTGCAGTAATTTTTTTCTGGTTTGTCTTTCAGTACAGGATGAGATTCTGGAAAATAAACTCACCTGTCAGAGTAGGCAGATAAGATTGTCCAGGCATTGAAGTATGTATATTACATTGCTGTCATACCAGTACATTATTGCTTCACCTGCTTAGCACAGCATTGCCAGAGTTTGCAATGCTGTTATATAATGTAACCTTTGCATCCTTTATGCATGACATAAATTGTAAATCAATATGTAACTTTGCTGCTGTCCTTACGCCTGCAACCTATTCCAGACAGTGACATTTTATTTCAAAATGTACCGAGCTTGGATCTAACAAGGCAATCAAGTATGCAGGTGTCTGGTGGAGTACTTTTGCAGTTTATATATTCAGTGCCTCATAGCTACTGAAACCTTTGTCTGATTGATACGTTGTACTGCATTAGTGCCCATTCCAATGCCCATCACTGTGCCAGGTATCATACGATCACATGAGGTTACTAGACTAACAGCCTCAGGGCCCTTACAAGCCTAGCCAATTTCAACCCATGTTCCCAAGGGTGTCTGGTTAAAGCAGACACTAAAATCAGCATCTTCTGCCCCTGTCCAAGATGGACACAGGTGGAATCCCTCGGGTGAATTTCCGGTTACCCATCCAGTTGTCCAAATTGTGCTTAAATAGGGCCAATGAGCGGCTTGGTTTAACATGAATAGGAAGCTTGTTCCAAAGGTGGGTCAACTTCTGTGAGACAAATCTGTCTCTCCAGCAAATTCTGTTGATGTCACATACCAGATTAAGGTCCTTTGAGTGAGTGACCCGTGTGCCATTTGACTCGTGAATGTGCAGCATTTCCATCAAAGCTGGGTCAGAGATTGCTCTATATGCAAGGCACAGGTTGCTTCTGAGCAGTCTGTATGACACAGAGTAAAGTGACAATGATTTCAGTTTGTCTGCATAAGACACATCTTGAAGACCCTGAATTTTCTTTGTAAGAAACCTCTGTGGTCTCTTCAATTTCTGCAGGTGTTTGGAAAGGTACATACCAAAGGGAGTGTTGTACTCTGTTATTGGCCTCATGAGGGAAGAGTACAGGAGGATTATAACCTCCTTTTTTTCCTGGAGGCAATGCCCTTACTTATAAGATGAGCAATATAAAATGCCCTTCACACTAGATGACCTGGCATGTCATGGATGTACAATTGTTGAATGGCTTTGTACCAGTGCAGCTGCTTTTATGTTTGTCAAGATACACGGTGTCCATATTCATTAAGGATATCCACACCTCCAGGCTAGTTGCTCAGCATAATGCATCCGAGGTTATCCAAGTGCAACTAACTCTTGGAAAAACTGCAATCCAAATTGTGGCTTGCTACAGATCCCCCACCATGCCCCAGGATTCCCCCTCCTCTTTTCTTGATGTACTGGAAAATATTAGGGTTCAACCAAACACCCTAATAATGGGTGACTTCAACTACCCCACCATTAACTGGGAAAACTACTCATGTACCAACTCCTTAGCGCAATGCTTTCTGGAATTCATAAACTCCAATGCCCTAGATCAACTTATCCACACACCCACAAGGGGCAACAATATCCTAGACCTAGTCATTACCAACATGAGTGACCGGTGTTCCACACCTGAAGTCAACTCCTCGTTGGTCCGATCCGACCATAAGCTAATCACCCTTGATATCCACATCCCACCCCCCATTAAGGAAACCACAGTAAAAAATTTCTCCAAAGCCAACTTCATGCTTCTTAAGACAGAAGTAGTGAACTTCATGACACCCATGCAGATGGACAATACAGTTACAACTACTGAATCCTACACAAATGCACTCTATAAGCACTTGCATGAGTGCACGGATCGTGCTATCCCAAACAGAACCAAGACGATATCCTCCAAAAAAAGGAAGCCAATCTGGTGGTCCCCTGCCATAAACAAACTGTACAACAGAAGGAAGAAACTGTTGCAAAAGAGATTAAAATCCCATGAGTGGAGGAGCTCCCTGCTCAGCCTCAGTAAGAAGCTGAGATCCCTTATAAGATCCTCCATAGCTAGCTACAAAAATAAAATCGCCACTAATTCCAAGGACAACCACAAAGCATTCTATAGCTATGTCAAGAATCTCAATGGCAACACCCAGATCTGCTCTGACTTACAGCAGAAAGGCACGAAAATTACAGAACCAACTGATATTGCCAACATCCTGGCAGATAGGTTCAGTGCTAACTTTACCCCCCCTCACTCCCTAAAGGGCCCATATCTATACAGGAAGAATGCAGAGTCTCTGTAATCACAACTACGCAGGTGAAAGCTGCACTCTCTAAAGCCAAAAACACAGCATACATGGGACCGGACAACATCCCAGGCTGCGTTTTACACGAACTTCAGAATGAACTGGCTCCCCACTTAAGCACCATGTTCAATAATAGCCTCACATCAGGCTTTGTGCCCACTGAATGGCGCACAGCAACAGTTATCCCACTCCACAAAGGGGGAGCCACCACTGATCCCAGGAACTATAGACCTATTATCCTGACGAGCCTGGTCTGCAAAGCCATGGAACGTATAATCATGGAACTCATAAACAAAGACATTGGTAACCTCCAAACTCTGGATCCCACCCAGTTCTGGTTTGTGAAAGGCAGATCATGCCTCCTGAACCTGATCGACTTCTTTGAGGCAGTCACCAAAGCCGTAGATGAGGGTACGGTGGTTCACACAGCCTATCTTGACCTCGCCAAGGCTTTCGACACCATCCCCCATTCTGGAATTATAGCTAAACTCAATAAACTAGGCATAAATCCCTACATCACAAGATGGGCTGCCACCTGGCTCACTGACAAAACCCACACTGTAAAAGTTGCAGACTCCAAATTTGACCTCAAACCAGTGACAAATGGAGTACCACAGGGTTCCGTCCTGGGACCTCTCCTGTTTGGTATCTACTTCTTTGAAGTGCAGGCTAACACAGAAGGCCTCTGGCTAACGAAGTTCACAGATGACTGCAAACTAGGAGCCATAGTCAAGTCCCCAAATGATGTGAACATCCTACAGAAGGGCCTCTCTGAGACAGATGCCTGGTGTCAGAGCCATGGCCTCAAGCTCAATGCTAAAAAGTGCAGTGTCATCCCCGTTGGTAAAAACTCTGTACCCATGAACTACCACATAGGCAGCAATCTACTTAACACTGAATGAGTGATAACAGACCGTGGGACCCTGGTGGACACAAGTCTCTCCTTTGATAGTCACATCGCCACAGTAGTCAGGAAGTCCTTCTACGTGGCACACCTCATCATAAAAGGGTTCTCATCCAGGAAAAAAGAGGTCATCATTCCCCTCTACTTGACACTCATTAGACCCACTATAGAGTACAATGCCCCTTTTGGAATGTACCTCACAAGACATCTGCAGCAGCTGGAAAGGCCACAGAAGTACCTCACAAAGAGGATTACTGGACTCAAACAAATGCCCTACACTGACCGCCTCAAAAAACTCCAGCTTTATTCCGTAGCATATCACCTACTCAGAGGTGATCTCTGCCTAACATATAAAGCTATGTCAAACCCAGAGCTGTTGGACATGCTACACCTAAAGAAATCCCAATCCCTCCGAGCTACACGCTCTAGGGACCTAAACCTTGTCACCACAATAAACAGGACATGCTGGAGGGATAGAGTCCTATCCCAGAGACTTCCCATACTCTGGAAAAGGCTACCCATCTATGTCAAGCAAAGTTCTTCATTAGCACTCTTCAAGAAAAATCTTGATGAGTGGATGGGAAATAGGAAATACACCCCGGGGATCACTTCTGTGTCTCTGCTCGACAGTGGCACAGGAAAATAACTTTCTTGGGTGGCGTAAGCCAGGGAACCTTGTTGGCTAGGCTTGCGTAGGCCCTTGGGCCGATAGCCTAGTACTTACCTATGAACCTATGAAACTATGTGTCCTTATGTACCCCTGTTAGTATTCTTAGATATGCTATATGTGGTATAGTGCCACAACATGCCACACATCCCAGCATTTGTCACACTCCTTATGATACCTGCTTATACACTTTCATCTCCACAGGGCTGTGCAACCCACTTGTACATTGTTGCTATCTCTGCCTAGTTTGACCCACTGGTTAACACTCATACGCTGTGCCACCATCCCAAGCAGCAGTGTCAGGGTACACTTCCAGGACCTATAGTACAAAGGTGTATAGCTTAACTTAATGATTATTACTTTTTTCCTGGTTTTGTTTATAACTGCCATCTAATTGGTTTTATTATTTGTCCTTTGCTGTTTTGTTTCTCTCCAGTTACATTAATTTTTTCTGCAGTGTTGGCTGCTTAACTGGATGAGATACAGCAGCATCCTCATGCTCTACACCTGTCTTGTCACCACCTTCTGGGTTCTCAAACAGTCTCTAGGTTAGCATCTCTGAAAAGTGAAGAAGGCCATCATGCAGGAGGTGACCTACAAGACTTGTCGATAGTCTATGCTCCTGCTTCTCCAGGGTGTGGGTGTGTGGGGGGGGGGTAGATTTCTCAATGGGGAGCAGCAATGAGAAGTCTAGTTAGGTCATCTAGTGTGAGGTGGACAGGTTGGTGTTGACTGTGGTTAACAACCAGACTGACACACTGGAATTCATTCTTGTGTGACTTCTACAGTCACACAGCTGCATGGCCAAGTGGCTGGGTCCAGCCTTTAACACAGCGATGGAGGTGACTGACTTCCATTTGGGTTTACAGACGTGTTGCTTGGCAGGAGGTCCTCACCCCACACTTCCCTTTCCTTATGTATTATTCTCCTTCCCAATCTTCATTATCATGATTTGTCCACCCTCTACCTGTGTGCATATTTATTTTGTGATCCCTCCTTTTTGTATTAGTACCTTTTCTGCAGGTCATTGTAGTTCATACATGTTTGTTTTGTGCTTTTTTTTAGGTTTTGCAGAACTAACACATCATTAATAGCACAGCTGTTTATATTTGCCTAATGCATATACAGTGGATATAAAAAGTGTACACACCTCTGCTAAAATGCCAGGTTTATGTGATATAAAAAAATTGGACCACAATAAATCATTTCAAAACTTTTCCCACCTTTAATGTGACCTATAACCGGTACAATTCAATTGAAAACCAAACAAATCTGTTAGGGGAAAAAAATATAAAAAATAAAAAATGTACAATAAGCTGGTTGCATAAGTGTGCACACCCTTAAACTAATACTTTGTTGAAGCACCTTTTCATAGGTTCATAGGTTCATACTAGGCTATCTGCCCTAGGGCATTTATAAGCCTACCAGAGTGTGTTTGGCTTTCGACACCCATTTTAAATGAATTTTGCTATGCCCTTTTTCGAGGTTAGTATACTGTGCCTCTGTCTAACAGTGACACAGAAGTGATACCTGGGGTAAAGCTACTATCTACCATCCACTCATCAAGATTCCTCTTGAAGAGAGTCAATGAGGGACTCTGCCTAACCTGGACTGGGATTTTATTCCAGAGTGAAGGGAGCCTCTGGGTTATGAATCTGTCCCTCCAGCATGTCCTATTTATTTCAGTGCTGAGGTTCAAATCTCTCGAGCACGAAGCTCGATGGAATTTGGATTTTCTGAGGTGCAGCATGTCCATTAATTCCAGGTTGGACAAGGCTTTATACATCAGGCACAGATCGCCTCTGAGCAGGCGGTATGCCACTGAGTAGAGCTGGAGTTTCTTTAACCGGGCAGCATATGGCATCTGTTTGAGCCCTTTGATCCTCTTGGTGAGGTACTTTTGGGGTCTTTCCAGTTGCTGCAGGTGTCTGATAAGGTACATCCCAAAAGGGGCATTGTACTCAATTATGGGCCTGATGAGGGATGAGTAAAGAGGCACGATGACCTCCCCTGATCTAGATGTGAATCCCTTCATGATTAGGTGGGCTATATAAAATGTTTTTCTAACCACTTTGGCCATGTGGTTTTCAAATGAGAGATTGCTATCAACTTGGGTCCCCAGGTCCCTAATTACTTATTCTGTACTTAATGGATTACCACCTATGTGGTAATTTGTGGGTACTTTGTTTTTGCCAAAGGGGATGACTATACACTTTTTGGAGTTTAGCTTGAGGCCATGGCTCTGGCACCAGTTGTCTGTTTCTATGAGGCCCTTTTGTAGGATGCTTGTGTCGGCTGGAGAGTCGATTATGGCGCCTAGTTTGCAGTCATCTGTGAACTTGGTCAGCCACAGTCCTTCCGTGTTGGCCTGTACCTCCGAGAAATATATACCGAACAAGAGAGGTCCCAGGACTGAGCCTTGTGGGGCGCCACTTGTAACTGGTTTGGAGTCTGACATGGCTCCAGCAATTCTAACCATGTGAGTTCTGTCTTTGAGCCAGTTTGCAACCCATCTAGTGACATAGAGGTTTATATTTAAGCTGGTGAGCTTATCTATAATGCCCGAGTGTGGTATTGTATCGAAGGCTTTTGCGAGGTCCAGGTAGGCTGTGTGGACCACCTTCCCCTCGTCAATGGCCTTGATGACTGTTTCAAAAAAATCAACCAGGTTTAAGAGGCAGGATCTGCTCTTAACAAAGCCGAACTTGGTAGGATCCAGTGTCTGTAGGTCCCCAATATCTTTATTTATGAGGTCCATGATGATCCTTTCCATAGCTTTGCAGACCAAGCTAGTCAGGCTTATGGGGCGATAGTTTCCAGGATCCATTGAGGCACCACCTTTGTGGAGAGGGACCACTGTTGCTGTACACTACTCTTTGGGTACATATCCTGTAGTAAGGCTGAGATTGAACAGTAGTTTTATGTTTGGGTTTAGCTCTTCTTGGAGTTCATGTAGGATGCAGCCCGGGACACCGTCTGGTCCCATTGATGCTGTGCTTTTTGCTTTGGAGAGGCAGCTCTTACCTGAGCATCTGAGATGTCAGGGGGGCAGCACTCTGCTGGGATAGATATTTGCCCTTTTGGTGGGGAGGGGGAGAAGTTTGCACTGAACCTGTCAGCTAGGATGTTGGCAATGTCTGTGGGTTCGGTGTATTTTTTGTCATTTGGGACTAATTCTGAGCATATCTGGGAATTCCCACCCAGGTTCCTAACATAACTAAAGAAAGCCTTGTGATTATCCTTAGTGTCCTGTGCAATTTTTCTCTTGAAGCTGGCCTTAGACGATTTTATGAGTGCCCGTAGTTTGTTGCTAATACTGATCAGAGATGCCTTCCCTTTTTGGGATTTTGCTCTATCATGTAGTAGCTTCCTCATTCTAGTGTATAGTTTGTTTATGGCTGGGGTCCACCAGACAGGACGCCTGCCTTTGGAGGATTGGGTCTTGGTTTTATTTGGGATTGCATGATCCATGCATTCCTGAAGGTGTTCATAGAATGCGTTTATAAAGGATTCTGCGGTCTGGGCCGTATTTTCCACAGGCCCGGGGGCTTTGAAGGATTCCACCTCAGTTTTGAGGAGTGTGAAATTTGCTTTAGAGAAGTTTTTCACTGTGGTTTTCTGGGCAGGGGGTGGGGTCGGGATGTGAATATCCAGTGAGATTAGTTTATGGTCTGATCTTACCAGTGAGGGATACACTTCTGGTCTGGAGCATAGAGCCCCATGTTGGTGATGATCAGGTCCAGTATGTTTTCCCCTCTTGTGGGAGTGGAAACAAGTTGTTCCATAGCATTTGAGTTTATAAATTCTTTGAACCTTTGGGCTAGGGTGTTGGAGCTAGAGTAATGCTCCCAGTCTATGTTTGGGTAGTTGAAGTCGCCCAATATAATGGTGTTTGGAGAGACCTTCATATTTTCCAGTGTTCTCAGGAAGGCTGAGTGGGGTTCCTGAGTTTGGGAGGGTGGTCTGTAGCAGGCTATAAACTGGAAGGCAGTTTTACCCACTGTTAGTTGCACATGGATAGTCTCTGATGCTTCGTGCTGTGCCACCAACCTGGAGGTGTGGGTATCTTTGACGAATATTGATACTCCCCCTCCTTTTGTGGTTCGGTCCAAGTTTTGGGGCAGAAAAGCATGGTATGAGGTATAACCTGGTAGTGCTGGGGTGCTCTCGGGAGCCTTGAACCAGGTTTCTGTTACTGCATAGATATCGATGTTCTCCATGCTGAGAGTTTTGAGTGCATGCATCTTGAGGTTTAGACTTCTGGCGTTGAGTAGCATTACTCTTAGTTTCTTATCCCTTGTGATACCTATGGAGGTGGGTTTGTCTTTTGAGCCTTGCCTAAAAAGACACTATGGGGTGGCAAGAGCCTTTGCCAATATCCAAAAGCCCAGGGGTGACAGGTGCAAGCCATCCCTAGCGAAGCATCGTGGCTTGTCGAGCATGTCATCCCAGGCTGACAGGCATTGGATCCCCTTTGAATGACACCAATACTTAAGCCAATTGTTGAAATTCATCATCTTGTCTTCATATTGTGGCATCATTCTTAGTGAGGGTAAGATGCTACTCAAGGTCAGGGTCATACCGGCCTGGGCTACATGCTCAGAGAGCTCCTCTATGTCTCTTTTCATGTAGTCCAGCGAGGTACGTCTCAGGTCATTCACACCAGCATGGACAATGACTGAGTCATATTTGTCCTTGCCTTGGAGTGACCTGAGTGCTTGTGTTATGTGGCGGATCCTAGCGCCCGACAGGCAGCTCACCATGACCTTCTCCTTGTTCAGCCTGGTGAGTGGGACGTCAGTGTGCCTGACGATAGAGTCACCTATTACAAGTGTATCAGGTGTGTTGTTTAGCCTTAAGGGTTGTGACTGTTTGGCACACTGGCTTTGTGAGCTATGTGTTGCACGTGTTTTGTTTTGGGGTAGCGGTTGCTTGGGTGTCTGCTTTGGAGGTCTCTGCTGCTTAGGCAGATTTTTATTTAGAGCCTCCGAGTATGTTTTTGTGTGTTTATGTGTTTGGTTTGCTGTCGTGGTAGGTCTATGTGAGACTGGAATTGTAGTGAGTGTGGTTTCCTTCTCCTCCTGACTGGTTACGCCAGTACTGAGTTGAGAGAGCTTAGCCTTCAGTTTGGCTATATGGTTGCATCTCTCATATGTGTTGGAATTTGTTGGGAGGAGGAGAGGGTTGTCTGTGTACATGAGGCAGTTGTAACACTGCCTCAAGATTCCCAGATTCACCAGCTGGACCGGAGAGGAGATTGACAACTGACCTTTGGACATGCTAGAATAGTACTGGGAATTCTTTTATAATTGAAAAAAAGGCCAATGGGGAACAAGGTACTCAAGGGGAGTTTGTGAGGGTGTAGTGCTTTTAATTTTTTAGTGCTGACTTATATAATTGCTTTAGTGAGCAAGTGCCAGGCTTTAGAGTAGGAATAGGGTGTTTATGATGAGAACTAGATCAGTTCTAAGGGAAAAAGTGAAGAGCAGACTTTGTGGAGCCGAGAATGGTTTAAACCCAATTAAGCGGCATTGCCCAATGCTGCGCTATGCGCAAAATCACGCAAAGCCGCGCTAAAGCGGGTTTTATACAGGGAGGACTTGAAAGAGCTAGAAATTGGCCCAAAACGGCCAATAGACTACCAGATTCTTGTGCTGGGAACACTCCTCCAGGGATAGATAGGCTGCTCTAAGCTCCCCACTGCCACTGGTGAACAAAGAAGCCTCCCTTTATCCAAGAAAGGAAATGGGCAACACAGGAACTTTCCAAAAGTCCAGAATACAGCAAAGCCTGTATTTGGACTACTCTAGGTCAGGAAAGATGGGAAACAAGGATAATTTTTTCTTTTTTTCCTTTTTTGCAACAAACAGCAGGAAAATGCAATAAATATGTAACACAGGCTAGCGCACTTGAGTGTGTAGCCTCAACAGGTAGATGCAACAAACAGGACAAACTTTAAAAGTGCAGGTGCAAAAACAACTTTAAACAGTTTAAAACAGTTCAAGAAGCAGAAATACTTGCAGTTTAGCTAGATCGGACAGTCGCCCAGGTAGTAGCAGGAAAAAAAACACTTTTATCAGGTTAGCAGTCGCTCTTTTAGCCTCTCTGCTGCTAGCACCACTCTGCAGGACCACGAGGAGCTTGGCTGAGTAGTAACAAGCGCAAAACCGCCAAAGTGGGTTTTATACAGGGGGACTTGAAAGAGCTAGAAATTGGCCCAAAACGGCCAATAGACTACCAGATTCTTGTGCTGGGAACACTCCTCCAGGGATAGATAGGCTGCTCTAAGCTCCCCACTTTAATTACAGCATTCAGTCTTCTTGGGTAGGAGTCTATCAGCATGGCACATCTTGACTTGGCAATATTTGCCCACTCTTCCTTGCAAAAGCACTCCAAATCTGTCAGATTGCGAGGGCATCTCTTGTGCAAAGACCTCTTCAGGTCACCCTACATATTTTCTATTGGATTTAGGTCTGGGCTCTGGCTGGTCCATTCCAATACTTTATTTTCTTCTGTTGAAGCCATTCTTTTGTTGATTTGGATGTATGCTACTGAAGTCAGAACTGACAAACTTCACGACATCCATGCAGATGGGATCTGAAAGTTTGACTGCAGAATTCTACACTAAGGCACTGTATAAGCACATCCACTCGTGCATGAATCGTGCCATCCCAAATAGTACCAAGATGCTCTTCTCCAAAAAAAGGAAGGCAATCTGGTGGTCCCCTGCTATAAATAAACTATACAACAGAAGGAAGAAACTGTTGCAGAAAAGAGGAAAATCCCAGGATGCAAAAACCTCCCTCTCCCGCCTCAGTAAGAAGCCGAGATCCCTCATAAAATCCTCAAAAGCTAGTTACGAAAATAAAATTGCCAAAGGTTCCAAAGACAGCCACAAGGCATTCTATAGTTATGTCAAGAATCTAAATGGCAATGCTCAGATCTGCTCTGAGCTACAACAGAATGTCATTAAATATACTGATCCCAAGGATATTGCCAATATCCTGGCAGAGGGATTTAGTGCAAACTTCACCCCCCTCTCACCCCCTAAAGGGCCCATCTCAGTACCAAAAGATTGCCAAATTCCGGTAATCATGGCCACACAGGTAGAAACCGCACTCTCCAAAGCTAAGAATACAGCATCCATGGGACCAGATGACATCCCAGGCTGTGTACTACATGAACTACAAAATGAACTGACACCTCACATAAGTGTCATGTTTAATCATAGCCTCACCTCAGGCTTCGTGCCCACTGAGTGGCGCACAGTTTCAGTTATCCCACTCCACAAGGGGGGATTCACCTTGGATCCCGGGAACTACTGCCCATCAATCTGACAAGCCTGATCTGCAAGGGCATGGAACACATGATCATGGAACTTATAAACAAAGACATTGGCAACCTTCACACACTAGACCCCACCCACTTTGGGTTTGTGAAGGGCCGATCTTGTCTCCTGAATCTGAGTGATTTCTTCGAATCAGTCTCCAGAGCTGTGGACGAGGGTAAGGCGGTCCACACAGCCTATCTGGACCTCGCCAAGGCCTTTGACACCATCCCCCACTCTGGAATCATAGATAAACTTATTAAGCTGGGCATAAATCCCTACGTCACTCGATGGGTTGCCAACTGGCTTACCAATAGAACCCAGACTGTAAAAGTAGCCGACTCCAAATCCAGCTCCAGACAAGTGACAAGTGGAGTACCTCAGGGTTCAGTCCTGGGACCACTCTTGTTTGGCATCTACTTCTCTGAAGTACAGGCCAACACTAAGGGACTCTGGCTAACAAAGTTCGCAGACAACTGCAAACTAGGAGCCATTACTGAATCCCCAAATTATGTGGATATTCTACAAAAGGGCCTTACAGAAACAGATGCCTGGTGCCAGGGCCATGGGTTCAAGCTTAATGCCAAGAAATGTATAGTTATCCCCTTTGGAAGAAAACATGTACCCATGAATTACCACATAGGTGGCAGGACACTAAACATCGAAAGTGTGATGAGAGACTTAGGGACACAGGTGGACAGTGGTCTCACTTTCGATAACCACATTGCCAGAACAGTCAGGAAATCCTTCTATGTGGCACATCTCATCACTAAGGGCTTTTCATCCAGAAAAAAAGGAGGTCATTGTCCTACTGTACTCATCCCTCATTAGACCCATTATAGAATATAATGCCCCGTTTGGTATGTACCTCACAAGACATCTGCAACAGCTGGAAAGGCCACAGAAATACCTCACTAAAAGAATCAGAGGCCTAAAGCAGATGCCATATGCTGACCATCTAAAAAAACTCCAGCTATACTCTGTGGCATATCGTCTACTCAGAGGCGATCTCTGCTTAACATACAAGGCCATGTCAAACCCTGAGCTGTTGGACATGCTCCACTTAAAGAAATCCCAGTCCCTCAGAGCCACACACTCCAGGGATCTAAACCTTGTCATCACAATGTACAAAACATGCTGGAGGGATAGGTTCCTGACCCAGAGACTCCCCATACTCTGCAGCCCATACATGTCAAGCAGAGTGCCTCATTGGCCCTCTTCAAAAGGAACCTTGATGATTGGATGGGAGATAGGAAATTCACCCCGGGGATCACATCAGTCGCCCTGCTAGACAGGGGTCCAGAGAAGTAAATATTGTTGGAAGAAATATCCAGGGAATTGTTATGGCTAGGCTTGTATAGGCCCTAGGGCTGATAGTCTAGTACCAGCTATGAACCTATGAACCTATGCTTGGGGTCATTGTCATGTTGAAAGGTGAAATTCCTCTTCATCTTCATCTTTCTAGTAGATGCCTGAAGGTTTTGGGCCAAACGTGATTAGTATTTGGAACTGTTCATAATTCCCTCCACCTTGACTAAAGCCCATTTCCAGCTGAAGAAAAGTGACCTCAAAGCATGATACTGCCACCACCATGCTTCACCATGGGGATGGTGTTCTTTTGGTGATGCAAAGTGTTGTTTTTGCGCCAAACATACCTTTTGGAATTGTGACCAAAAGGTTAAACCTTGGTCTCATCAGACCATAACACATTTTCCCACAGGCTTTTGGGAGACTTGATGTATTGTTTTGCAAATTTTAGCTGGGTCTGGATTTTTTTCTGTGTAAGAAAATGCTTCCGTCTTACAACCCTAGCCCATAGCCCAGACATATGGAGAATACGGGAGATTGTTATTACATGTAGTACACAACCAGTAGTTGCCAGAAATTCCTGCAACTCCTTCAGTGTTGCTGTAGGTCTCTTGGCAGCCTCCCTGACCAGTTTTTGTCTTGTCTTTTCATCAATTTTGGGGGGACATCCGGTTCTTTGCAACATCACTGTTGTTCCATATTTTCTCCATTTTTTGATGACTGTCTTCACTGTGTTCATGGTATATCCAATGCTGTGGAAATTTTTTTGTACCCTTCTCCTGACTGCTACCTTTCGAAATAACTTTTTTGGGTGGCGTAAGCCAGCGACCCTTGTTGGCTAGACTTACGTAGGCCCTTGGGCCGATAGCCTAGTACCTACCTATGAACCTATGAACCTATCCAACAATGAGATCCCTTTGATGCTTTGTAAGCTCTCTGCGGACAATGGCTTTTGCTGTAGTAGGCAAATGTAAATGTCAGGAAAATCCTACTAGGACAGCTGAACTTTATTTGGGGTTAATCAGAGTCTCTTTAATTGATGGCAGGTATGTACCAAGAAGACTGAATGTTGTAATTAAATCAAAAGGTGCTTCAACAAAGTATTAGTTTAAGGGTGTGTAGTTATGCAACCAGCTTATTGTACTTTTTTATTTTTTATATTTTTCCCCTAACAGATTTTTTTTTAGTTGAATTGTACAGGTTATAGGTCACATTAAAGGTGGGAAATGTTTTGAAATTGTTTATTGTAGTCTCATTTTTTTATATCACAAAACCCTGGCATTTTAACAGGGGTGTGTACACTTTTATATCCACTGTACCTATGGCATCAACAAATACTTTGTGTGAATCCCAGAGATCATGACATAACTTCTTAATGATTTTATCTTTTGTACACTTCACTGGTGGTTTTGTAAAGGGGCACTTACTTGTGTTTGTAATATTGTCACCTAGGTAACAGCTAAATGACAAAAGTGGAAGTGCAAAAGAAGTGAGAAAAAAAAACAGCTTTGAGATAGTGCACTCTGTGAGTCCATTTCTTGAAAAAAATAACACTCTTAACTGAGTGTTATTAGGACATCTACCAAGCCTAAAACTGGATGAATGTTGAGTTTTCAGAAAGGTTAGCCAGGAAGAGAAACAAGAACCTCATCTTGCAAACTCTCATGCTGAATTCCCTTTACATAGTGTAATTTTCTTTGGATGGCATTAAGCAGGGATAACCATGACATTAAGCTATTCAATTTCAGCTCTGGCTCAGCTTGGTACATCTAATGCTGTCACAGACATGTGCAGTTATGTGTAGCAACTCCAGCTTCTCAGGTCAAGTTAAGGGCAAAAAGACTTCTCTAACCTTCTCAACAGCTGTGCTGCTCCATTTAGATTTATGTGCAGCCCACAATGAGAACAGAAACTATCTCTGAGTGAAGGGGTACTAATCTTTATTACTGTTTCACCATGTTTGTCCAAGTAAAATTGCTACACTTGCAGTTTCTTTACAAAAACACAAGTGCTTTTTTGAAAGCAACAGTTAAAAGTAATTTTAAGCTTGCAAATTGGAAAATTTAACCATCTCTGACGCCAAGGATACAATTCTTTAACAAAATAAATTACGTGAGGGGTAAGTGACACAGGTTATAACATGAAACAGATGGCCACAGGTTGAGTGTCTATGAAAATGACAGAAAACACTTACATTTTGACAGTTAATTCATATTCTGTACTTATATACCTCAGTATATGCTGTGTTACAGGTGCAAATGTACAAATTTCTTAGTATAACACATACCCATTCTTGTTTTATAATCAATGCTATTATAAAGCATTATGAAAATGTGCCATAATACATATGCAGACATACAAACTGTTCTGCATAGAACATAAACATTCCTTTTTATCACTGCGAATGTAAACCACTATGAACAGTTGTGGTATTATTACGTTAGCAGATATACAAATTGCCATGGGGACATTCTTGTTTGGAATCAGAGGTATAGTACAATGTTCACTGATTAGGTGCTTCTTCCATATAAACCTGTAGTTCACAGATTTCAGTTTGATATTCAAACCAATGCACAGTTCAGTGATTAATGTTTTTGTCTTACAGCACCAGGATTTGACATTCAGTTCCAGCCTTAAGCCACTGCCTCCCTGGGGCTTGCATGCTGTTCCTAAACCTAAATTGTTTGACAAAATGACTACTACAAACTGCTAGCACTTTATTTTTATATATGTATATCCATCTATCTTTCTACCTGCTTTTCTCTCCCACCCTAAAGCTAAACTCTGATCATTACATATGTTTTTTGGACCTTGGAAACAATTCTCTCTCTCTCTCTCTCCAATTAATCTCTGTCAGGGTAGGGCCTTATTGTTGTAACCCTCTTTGTTCTAGTATGTGTACACCTTTTCTTTTCACTATACTCAAACAGTATGAACCTTTCATTCTGCATTTTCCCTGCACTTTATGGCCTAACATTCAGCTCCTGCACATTCTCTTCATATCTTCCAACACCAGGCAAATAGCACAGAAAGGAGACTCACTTCTCATAGTAAATTAAACTACTGAAATACTTTGCGATTTTATTAACAGGTACTGTGTTATTTTCTACCCTCCATTTATCCCAATCCTTCTTAAAACCCACTTATGGGTTATTGTATATTTAACTTACACATTATGCATTATAACATTTGTATATTAGTCAACTTGTATCATACCATATGTACAATTTTGAAAAGTATTTTATCTATACGTTTTTACTCTACTTCCATTTTTTGCAATGTGTCAGCATCTTCTTGCAATCTGTATGTATGTTAGTGCCTGCATGGCCCAGGTCATGGCTGAAAATGGTACGTGGGCCAATTAACTTACATGGTTAACAAACATCAAACATCAAATAAATAATTTATCTAGCTATAATTAAAAAACAAATATATCTGTTTATCTAGCTATATTTACCCTTGCTCTTGTGACCCGGGTCATACTTAAAAAGAAGTCCAAAATGGGTCAGACCACTTATGTATTTGCTTATTTTACATATGTTAACCAGACTGGAAGACTGGTCCAAGGTCCATTTTCATCCATGGTCTGGACCACATGGGAAAGACATAGTACATTACAATAAATGACAATATTTGGCAATGAACAGTTCAGTCAGTAGACAATAACAGAGGTTTTATATAGTGCAGTAGAATATACATAAAATTCTAAAGAAAGAAATATAAATAATTTTGGGTTTGGTAGTTTTGTAGTAAATTACTACCCTGTGAAGTAATAAAGGCTATGATATGCAAAGTGCACACTATTTTGGGTAATAGAACATTTATTAGAATAACCTTTCTTGCTTCAGTGGTGAGAAGGTGATATTCTTCAAGAGATTTTTAATTTCTGGAATTCAACTTGTAGATTGAAGAAAATATTTTGGTCTAAATCTATTCCAAGGCATTTTTGTTGTGCAGCTTATAATATGGAATTACCAGTAGGTCCTTATTAACAAGTGGGATTTTTATTATGTCCGATATCATGACAGGAAATTTCTGTCTGTTAACAGCCAGCCTTTATTTTGATAAGCCAGTTTCATACAGTACCAAAATATTCTTATAATTCGTTGTTTAATCTGGTATTGCATCTATTTGTTCTTGTAATTACAATATCGTCTGTGTAAGGGCACAGGAAATGTGTGACAAATCCCAAAGGAGCCTCTAATGGAAAGTGTTAAAAGGAGTGGGCCAAGCACAAATCCTTGTCACACATCTTTTGTGACAGCTGTAATATCTGTGAGTGAGCTAGCGTGTAACACAATATACCTCTCAACAGTCCAAATTTTTGCAGAATATCCCAATTTTTGTTTTATATTTTTGGTCTCTTCCTCATGAAATATGAGTTTTTATGGCAAACCACTGAAGAGTGAAGTCATAAAATAATGACAGATATTTGACTTTTGACTTCATGTCCTTCAGAAAATGCTTGTTAACTCAAAAACCTATTATTTTAGCAACTTTCTAAGTTTATAAGTGTGATATTTAAAATCTGCCCCTATTTTTGTTACTTTTGTCAACCCATTATTTTTGGTTTTGTCCAGATGTCTTAAGCTATGAGTCTAGGAAGCAGGCATGAATGTTCTGTTCAGTACATAGGTCAATCCAGAACCATGAAAGTACAACCTCTGAAAATCCATTTAGGCACTGATTTTTATTTATTTATTTGCAGAAGAAGGGGGTGAACTATGGATTTATGGTAGCAAAGACACACTGGAGGTGCAGAAATATTACACCAGTATAATTGCATTTATCCACATATTAGGATGTGATTGGCAAGGCAGTAGGTGGCAGTAATTGAGATATATCTGGGTGTAGAATATGCTGTTTGTCTGTCAGTATGTCATATTTTTGTATATATTCAAGAGTCTGGTAATATATATTTTTCTAGGATCTTGGCAAGTGGACACATTTGCTACTAGTCTGTAATCTGTTGAATGTGAGGTTGTTGGAAACTTAGGAAGGGTTATGATTGTGGCATGTTTGAAGCTTGGAGAGATTATTTCATTGGTAAGAGATAAACTAGTATGTGTTAATGGCTTGGCAAGTACTGAGATTCTTACTTGCAAGAATTTGGGGTATAATAAATATATATGAGAGTTGTAATTAAAGACTATTTTGCTTAGTAGTTATATTCCAAGTTTACTGTTTAAGTCTTTTAAATGGAATGGAGGAACGTGTTGTTAAAGATGGAGTTTTGCTTTAAGAATAGTTGTTTTTACATTTTTTATTTATTTTTATTTACCGGGATAGGGTACTGATTTCCATATACCATTTTCAGACTCAGCCCGGGAGTGGTGTCTAGTTAATTGACTTGGTCAGAGTTACACAGTTAGCCAGTGGGAGCTCATGGTATAAAATCTCGCACCTCTGGACTACAGAAAACAACTCGTTAACAGTTCACCAACACGGTGGTTGGTAAGTTAGTTCCAGAGGGTAAGGTGAGCTTAATCACCTTCACTTTAGCATTCTCAGTACTTTTTTTGCCATTATATGTTTTCTTCAACTGAGTAACTATTGACAGGGACGCGGGGTCAAATAGTGTTGGCCATGCATATTGCACAGTTGAATGGCCTGCTGTTGTTCCTCTTCGGGCTCATCTGTACTAAGCTGCCATCAGAGCTTGTTTCTTGGGCTTTGTGTTCGGCACTGCCTTGGTGAGTTGCTGACATTCCTCAAGGAGTCAGTTTGGCTGGTATCTTTGTTCCTTGATTCTCTCACTGCTCTTAGTACCTGATCACAGCTATTTAAAAAAATCTACAGTCTATGCAGACATAGGTGGAGATGGGATACAGTTTTTAATGTCATATGGCTTATTTATGTCTAAGGAACACTTATTTGGCATTTTTATTTTCAA
This sequence comes from Protopterus annectens, assembly GCF_019279795.1. Lineage (NCBI taxonomy): Eukaryota > Metazoa > Chordata > Ceratodontiformes > Protopteridae > Protopterus > Protopterus annectens. The sequence continues at coordinate 1,035,988,961 of NC_056729.1, forward strand.
TTGTTTGCCATTAGCACCTTCACTTTATCTTCTAGCCCAGCATTACTGATAACCCCAGTCTGCACCTGAACTCAAATTGCCAGCAGCACAGATGGACACAGTGCTTCCCCCTTCAGGTTTAGTCTTTCCTGGTATTTCATTCACATTACACTCACATTTATTTCTCTGCTCACTATTGCTTTTTGCTACTACTGCTTTGCTTGGGTTTAGCTTGTAAATTTCTTTAATAGAAGACTTCTGGTGCTGTAGTACAGGTTTTATTCCATCCTTTCATTTACGAAATAGGAATACATCTGTTTTGCTTGTATTTGTAATGTTTTTTTTTTAATCTGCCCATGCGTGGTCTCTTGTCTTTAATGCAATTTTATGTTAAGCAGCTAAACAAGTGATTTTTCTTCTATGTTGTTTTCTTTTCCTAAGTGGAAAAGGCCTGTCCTGTCTGGGGACCACAACATTATAAAATGTGTAAAGAGCTTAAGTAGGGTCAGAGCAGTTAAAACTCCAGACCAATCTATGTACTGCAGCACTAACTAGTAAAGCCTGCTCTGATGGTTTGAATCTGGGTCTTGTTAGCAATATCTGTCCTGATTTTTTTTTCTTTAGAGACTAGTAAAAAATAAAAAGAGTGTGGTCACTGATAGCATTTGGGAGGAAACAACATTTTCCGTTTATTTGGTATGCTTATTATCAATGCATGTAACAGTGTGTATTTACCTGTAGTCGCATTATGTCAGGTATCATTTTATTTAGATTGCTATTACACAGACATCTTGTGAGCTGATTTCGGTAGAGGCCATTCCAGCCTAGATTTAAGTTACCTACAATAATTAGTTTATGTTGCTCAGAATGTGCTAATTTGTTTCTTTACAACTTCTTGTACTGGCCAGACTGAAAGGGTGAGGGAGGGATATATACTGCGGCAATTTTTTTTTATAAGCCCTCCTAGAGTTGTTGTTTGTCTTTTGGCTTTTTCCTGGTAAGGGGTCGCCACGGCGGAACTCCGGTCTGCTAATGATTGGCAGTAGATTTTTACGAAATGCCGAGGTTCCAGCTCGACGCCCAACCTTCAACGAAGGAACGCCCATTTACGCACGCATGTCTTTCGAACACTACCCACCAGCGGGGAGGACATGCAGACTCCACACAGAAGGCACTCCCAAGCCAAGCCGAGAATCGAACGGTAGAACCTCTTGCTGTGAGGTAACAACACTACTGCCGAAGCCCTCCTAGAGTAATTACAATAACTGCCCAATTTGGAGCAGTATCAGAAGTAGAATTACTTTTTACTACTAGTACTGGAACAAGTGAGTTATTTTGTTTTTCTTCTTCTTCTTTTGGCTGCTCCCATTAGAGGTCTCCACAGCGGATCAAATGTTTCCATTTCTTCCTGTCCTCTGCATCTTGCTCTGTCACACCAACCACCTGCATGTCCTCTCTCACTACATCCATAAATCTTATCTTATGCCTTCCTCTTTTCCTGTTACCTGGCAGCTTCATCCTTAGCATCTTTTTCCCAATATACTCTGCATCCCTCCTCAGCACATGTCCAAACCAATGTAATCTTGCCTCTCTGGCTTTGTCTCCAAACCTTCCAACCTGGGCTGACCCTCTAATATACTTATTCCTAATCCTGTCCATCCTCTTCACACCCAGTGCAAATGTTAACATCTTCACCTCTGCCACGTCAAGCTCTGACTCCTGCCTTTTTATCAATGCCACTGTCTCCATCCCATATAACATAGCTGGTCTCACTACCCTCTTGTAGACCTTCCCTTTCACTCTTACTGGTACTCGCCTGTCACAAATCACTCCTGACACTCTTTTCCACCCACTCCATCCTGCCTGTACTCTCTTCTTCACCTCTCTTCCACACTCACCATTACTCTGAACTGTTGATCCCAAGTATTTAAACTCATCCACCTTCGCCACCTCTACTCCCTGCATCCTCACCATTCCTCTATCCTCCCTTTCATTCACACACACATATTCTGTCTTAGTCCTGCTGACCTTCATTCCTCTTTCTCTCTAAAGCATATCTCCACCTCTCCAGGGTCTCCTCCACCTGTTCCCTACTCTCACTACAGGTCACAATGTTATCTGCAAACATCATAGTCCACGGGGACTCCTGCATGATCTCGTCTGTCAACCTGTCCATCACCATTGCAAATAAGAAAGGGCTCAGAGCTGATCCTAATCCCACCTCCACCTTAAACGCATCCGTCGCTCCCACCACAGACCTCACCACTGTCACACTACCCTTGCACATATCCTGTACCACTCATACATACTTCTCTGACACTCCCGGCTTCTTCATACAATACCACAACTCCTCTCTAGGCACCCTGTCATATGCTTTCTCTAAGTCCATAAAGACACAATGCAACTCCTTCTGACCTTATCTGTACTTCTCCATCAACACTCTCAGAGCAAACATCGCATCTGTAGTGCTCTTTCCAGGCATGAAACCATACTGCTGATCACTAATCATCACCTCCCTTCTTAACCTAGCTTCCACTACTCTTTCCCATAACTTCATACTGTGACTGATCAGTTTAATCCCTCTGTAGTTACTACAGCTCTGCACATCACCCTTATTTTTAAAAATCGGTACCAAAACACTTTTTCTCCATTCCTCAGGCATCCTCTCACTTTCCAAGATTTCATTAAACAATCTAGTTAAAAACTCCACTGTCTTTTCACCTAAACACCTCCATGCTTCCACAGGTATGTCATCTGGAACAACAGCATTTTCAGTCTTCATCCTCTTCATAGCTATCCTTACTTCCTCCTTGCTAATCCACTGCACTTCATGATTCACTATCCACACATCATCCAACCTTCTCTCCCTCTCATTCTCTTTATTCATCAGCCCCTCAAAGTACTCTTTCCATCTGCTCAACACACTCTCCTCACTTGTGAGTACATTTCCCTCATTATCCTTTATCACCCTTACCTGCTGCACATCTTTACTAGCTTGGTCCTTCTGTCTAGCCAATCGGTACAGGTCCTTTTCTCCCTCCTTAGTGTCCAACCTTTCATACAACTCTTCATACACCTTATTCTTAGCCTTCGCCACCTCTCTCTTTGCCATGCACCTTGTCTCCTTATACTCCTGTCTACTTTCTTCATCTCTCTGACAATCCCACTTCTTCTTCGCCAACCTCTTTCTATGTTGTTTACCATTGCAAAAAAACACTCCACCAATATAGTTACCAGATCTGCTATCTATAAATGTGAGGTATGACTGTGTAACATGAGCGGACCAACTACGATGTACCTTTCAACCAAGGTTCAGTTATGGTTTGAATCTGGGTTGTGCTGAGTAAGCCATACTTCAGTTTGAGCTCATTTATTCTTAAGGCTGCCGGTACTAATGTAGGTGATAGAGCCTTATGGCAGTTCACTTTTTGCATGGTTGGTCGTTTTGGACCTTGGTTTAGTTGAATGTCACAACTCACTATTATAATACATGTTATTAAAGTATAAGTACATGCCAGTAGGTGTAAATGGCAGCCAGTTTTGAGTTTCTAAGTGTGATTAATTTTATGCACATGGTAAAGAGCCTTTTACTGGTGTTCATAGGTTGGTACTAGGCTATCGGCCCTAGGGCCTATACAAGCCTAGCCATAACAATTCCCTGGCTATTTCTTCCCACAGTATTTACTTCCCTGGACCCCTGTCTAGCAGGGCAACTGATGTGATCCCCGGGGTGAATTTCCTATCTCACATCCAATCATCAAGGTTCCTTTCAAAGAGTTCCAAAGAGACGCTCTGCTTGACATGTATGGACAGTCTATTCCAGAGTCTGGGGAGTCTCTGGGTCAGAAACCTATCCCTCCAGCATGTTTTGTTCATTGTGATGACAAGGTTTAGATACCTTGAGCATGTGTCTCTGAGGGATTGGGATTTCTTTAAGTGTAGCATGTCCAACAGCTCTGGGTTTGACATGGCCTTGTATGTTAAGCAGAGATTGCCTCTGAGTAGACGATATGCAGCTGAGTATAGGTGGAGTTTTTTTTAGATGGTCATCATAGGGCATCTGCTTTAGGCCTGTGATTCTTTTAGTGAGGTATTTCTGCAGCCTTTCCAGTTGTTGCAGATGTCTTGAGAGGTACATACCAAACGGGGCATTGTATTCTATAATGGGTCTATAATGGGTCTAATGAGGGATGAGTACAGATGAGTTCAGTGGGACAATGACCTCCTTTTTTCTGGATGAAAAGCCCTTAGTGATGAGGTGTGCCACATAGAAGGATTTTCTGACTGTTGTGAAAAAGAAGTTATGTTCTTACCATAACGTTCCATGTGGAGTGTTCATCTCGCCTTTGTTCTTACACATGGGTTCGGAGCCGATCCTCGGGTCTAGCAAAGCTCTGCATCTAAGAGAAGCTCGAGACCAGGCTATATCCCACAATCCTCCCTGCCATTACTCAGATCTAGTTTGCAAGCAAACCAGACTAACAATAACCCTGAGGTGCTAAGGCTACATACTGCACAAAAGAAAAAATTTAGAGACACCATCTCACTGACAAATCAACTAAGGGTAACGAAACATACCCGGAAGAGGTAAAGACATGTAGACCAGCCTCTAGTCCTACTCGTTCTTCCAAACACATGAGGGAGGGAAGGGGGGAATGTAAGAACAAAGGCGAGATGAACACTCCACATGGAACGTTATGGTAAGAACATAACTTCTTTATGTGAGAGTGTTCAATCTAAGTTTGTTCTTCCTGAGTGACTCATGGAAGAACGTTCCTGAGCACAGTGGAACCAAAAGATGTCCTGTCTTTGGAGGCTTTGTCAACCCTATAATGAGCGATGAAAGTATGTGGTTTAGACCATGTGGCTGCTGCACAAATCGTGTCCAAAGGCAGGCGAGCTGCATGAGCCAAGGAAGTGGAGACGGACCTAGTAGAATGGCCTTTTGGTTTGGTGGGTAAGGCCTGATTTGACTTAGAATACACAAAGGCTATACAATCAGTAAGCCATTTAGAAAGCGTCGTTTGTAACTGCCATGCCCTTTTTATTGTCTGCAAATGCAACAAAAAGTTGATCTGTTTTTCTGTAGTCTTTAGTCCTGTCTAAATAAAATTTGAGTTGTCTGTGGACATCTAACTTGTGCAACATATATTCCAACTTGCTGGTATGGTTCTTGAAGAAAGTAGGGAGTTCAATGGACTGATTAATATTTATGACAGAACATACCTTAGGAAGGAAGAATGATTTGTTCAGAAAGAAACTCTATCTGGGTGAAAAATTAAGTAAGGCGGTTTAATTGACAGTGCTTGCAGCTCTGACACTCTCGAGCTGAAGTAACCGCTACAAGAAAAAGAGTCTTCCACGACAGAAACTTCAGGGGCAAGAAGAGGCTGGTTCGAAGGTGGTAACATTAGTTGTGACAACAACAAATTTAAATTCCATGGGAATAAAGGGTCTCTGATGGAAGGAACCTTTCATAAAAGCTTTATAAAGCCTGTGGGACATAATAGAAGAACCGTCCTCACCAACATGGAAGTTGGATATGGCAGCCAACTGCACTCTTAATGTGGAAGTAGAGGCCCCTTCATGGAAAAGGATGGAAAGAAATTCTAGAACTTTATGTAAAGGAGCAACCAGGGGGTCCAAGTGTTGACTAGATGCCCAGTACACAAAGCGTTTCCATTTATTGTTGTAGAGTTTTGTGGTGGAAGCCTTATGAGAGGCAACCAAAATGCGCTGCACTGCCGGAGAAAGTAGATCAGACCTGGCTAGGGGAAGTGGAGCAGCCAAGCTGCTAGTTTGAGGGATAGAAGAGACGGGTGAGGAACTCCCGATGAATGTGTCAGTAGATCTGGTACTGGGTCCAGGATCCAAGGTTCCTCTGTTTGATGGGCTGGAAGAAAGGGGAACCATATCTGTCGAGGCCAGAATGGGGCTATGAGTATAATTGTCCTTTCTAGATTCATGGCTTTCTGGAGAAATCTGGGAATCAAGGGGATAGGTGGGAATGCATATAGGAGACCGTATCAGTCCTGGGGACATCCCCTGGAGGTAGAAGGGCAAAATAGCTTCTGCATTTGGTATTCATCGGGAGGCGAATAGATCGCAGCAAGGCTGGCCCCATTTCCGCGAAAATTCTTTCCGCCACTTGTAGTTTGAGGACCACTCATGAGGTAACAGGATGGCTCTGCTCAACCTGTCCAATGACGTTGGATGACCCGGGATGTGGACTCTGCCCATTGCCAAATTCTCATGGCCTCTCTGCATAATGGGTAAGATCTGGTTCCCCTTGTTTGTTTATGTACCAGACTACAGACATGTTGTCTGTCTGAACTGCTACTGTCCCTAGAGGTAGGAGGGTTTGAAAGTGTTGCAACGCCAAGAACACCGCCCTCATTTCCAGAAAATTTATGTGCATGTTGGACCATTCCCTTGGACTGTTCTTCCCTGAAAAGTCCCCCACCCTATCAGGGAAGCCCGTGGTTATAGTGGCTGTCGGATTTGGTAGAACAAATGGACGACCCATAGTGAGATCCTGGCTGGACACCCACCATGAGAGGTCTTGCTTGCAAGAATCTGTTATCAGAATCTCGTACTTTAGGGGTAACTGTTGGAATGACCACTGCGTGAACAGCAGCCATTGGAGGAGCCTCATGTGCAACCTTCCCATGGGAATCGCAATCAGGGACGCTGCCATGAGTCCCAAAACTTTCAACACCAATTTGGCCGGGGCTTTCCTGCATTGCAGCAGAAGAAGAACCTGTTCCTTGAGAGATGAAGCCCTTACTTGAGGGAGCTTTACCAATGTTAAACGCGTATCTAGGTCCGCTCCGATAAATGAAATATGCTGTGAGGGCAGTAAGACAGATTTTGAAGTTTATGGAAATCCCTAGGTGGGAACAAAGGTTGACTGTATAGTTTCTTGCTTGTATGAGGAGACACTCGGTGGTGGCGGTGAGGAGCCAGTCGTCCAGATAGGGAAACACCTGGAATCCTAGACATCTCAAGTGAGACGCTACCACTGCCATGCATTTGGTGAATACCCTGGGGGCTGAGGTGAGCCCAAAGGGCAGGGCTCGAAATTGAAAATGACTGACTCCCAGCCGGAAGCGCAGGTGATCTCTGGACGTTCTGGCCATCTTGATGTGGTAGTACGCGTCCTTGAGATCTATCGAGCACATCCAGTCGTCCTTCTGTAAAATGGAAGGATCGATTGAAGCGTGACCATCCGAACTTTTCCTTCTTCACGAAGGTATTGAGATTGCTGAGATCCAAAATGGGTCTCCAGTCCCCTGTCTTTGAACTAAAAAGAACCTTGAGTAAGTTCGGATCCTTTTGGTCCGCGGGACTGGCTGAATGACTCTTTTTGAGCAGCTTTGAAATTTCTATTGCTGCTTGGCCTCAGACGGGTGGCACATCTGGAGACCTTCTTTGTTGGGGTGGAGTTGACATAAGGGGTATTTTGTATCCTCTGGTTACAATGCTTTTTACCCAGGAGTCTGAGTTGAGAGTTTGCCAGGCCTGTGCGTATAAAGCCCCGACTGCCTCCAGAGCAGGACAGTCGGGCCCCCATTCACCAGTGCTGGAAAGGCTTACCAGGGATAGTATCCCTGTCGCCTTGGTTCTGCGGACCCCCTCTGCCGCCGGGGCGGCGTCTTCCATGTCTGCCCCCCCCTCTGCCTCTGGGGGGGGTTCACTCTGTGTGGCCTGAAAAGATCCCTGAGTTCTATGGAACCACATTTTTCTGCCTCGTTGCCCTTTGGGGTACGGTCTGGATGGAGCGGAAAAACGGACTCCGACAGCAGACAGAGTCTTTCCTTCCTGCTCACACCGAGTTAATGTCTCTTTCACTTTGGGCCCAAAAAAGAGTGGCACCATCAAAGGGGGCATTGGCGAAAGAAGACTTGAAGGCTTCCACAGCCGCATCCAGGATTGTCTTCATAGAGCAATCGCTGAAGTTGCAACCCCTACGACACCCTTCAGCCGCATACTGAGATGAGCCTCATGGACGAGTTCACTATGGAGGTAAGGGTGTTAAGTTGTGCTGTCACCTTATCTGAAACAGCAGCATCTGTGTTACCCTGGAGGGCATCTCTCAGCTCCTTGATGAGATCCCTCTGTAGTCGTGTAAAATGTGTCAAATAGTTTAGCGAACGCATGGAAAAAGTCGCTGAACTAAAAAATGCCTGCGCCTCTGTCCATAGTCCTAGAATCCTTATTAGGAGGATGAACAGAAGAGGAAAACTCCGACATCTCCTTTTTAGTGGCTGCGGCCACCACCATAGCTGGACTCCTTTTGTGAGATAGGTCTTGTCCTGGGGAGCAGTAATAAATTTACTTGGTTTTCGAGGACCGGTTCCACTGTGTCCGGTGTCTCCCCCCTCCGAGCAATCAAATCCATTAACTCATCGAAGGCGGAGGAGGTAGAAGGTTGAGCACCAAATGCCTTCAGCAACACCGACTCATCCTCAGTGGGGGCTAGGGACTGCCAATCACCCCTCTGTTTTAATATCTCCAAGATGTCCGCAAATGAGACATCCTCGGAGGGGGATTTTGGGGACCCCTCTGACTCATCCAAGTCAGTGTCAGAAGTTAGAGATTCCTGTGGGGAGTCTAAGTGCCTCCTCTTGCACAATCTTTTCCTCGGGACCTCATCGGAGGGGGATTCCGGTGAGGCCTCCGAGGAACATAGGATCATAGGATCATAGGTTCGTACTAGGCTATCTTCCCTAAGGCATTTATAAGCCTAGCCAGAGTGTATGTGGCTTACACCACCCCTTAGGATGAAAATACTACGCCCTTTTAGGGTTTAGTTTACTATGCCTCTGTCTAGTAGTGACACAGAGATGACCCCCGGAGTAAATCTACGATCTCCCATCCACTCATCGAGATTTCTCTTGAATAGAGTCAGTGAGGGGCTCTGCCTAACATGGACTGGGATTCTGTTCCAGAGTGTAGGGAGCCTCTGGGTTATGAATCTGTCCCTCCAGCATGTCCTATTTATTTCTGTGTTGAGGTTTAAGTCACTTGTTCTCATGGCTCGGATGGATTTGGATTTTCTGAGGTGGAGCATGTCCATTAATTCAGGATTGGACATGGCCTTGTATGTCAGGCACAGATCACCTCTGGGTATGTGACTGAATAGAGCTGGAGTTTTTTCAGTCGGGCAGCATATGACATATGTTTAAGACCCTTTATCCTCTTGGTGAGGAACTTTTGGGGTCTTTCCAACTGCTGCAGGTGTCGGGTGAGATACATCCCAAATGGGGCATTGCACTCAATCATTGGCCTGATAAGAGAAGAGTACAGGGCACAATGACCTCTCTTGATCTAGATGTGAAACCCTTCATGATAAGGTGGGCAATATAGAAGATCTTCCTAACCACTTTGGCAATGTGAGTGTCAAATGAGAGGTTACTGTCAACCTGGGTCCCTAGGTCCCTGATTACCTCTTCTGTACTTAATGGATTACCGCTATGTGGTAATTTGTCGGTACCTTGTTTTTCCCAAAGGGTATGACTATACATTTTTGGCGTTCAGCTTAAGGCCATGGCTCTGGCACCAATTATCCGTTTCTATGAGGCCTCTCTGAAGGATGTTTGTGTCGCTGGAGTATCAATTATGGTGCCCAGTTTGCAGTCATCTGCGAACTTTGTCAGCCACAATCCTCCTATGTTTGCCTGTAAAATAAATGCCGAACAAGAGGGGTCCCAGGACTGAGCAGTCTGACATAGCTCCAGCAACTCTGACCCTATGGGTTCTGTCCTTGAGCCAGTTTGCAACCCATCTTGTGACATATGGGTTTACATTTAAGCTGGTGAGTTTGTCTATGATGCCGGTATTGTGTCAAAGGCTTTTGCAAGGTCAAGGTAGGCTGTGTGAACTGCCTTACCCTCATCAATGGCCTTAGTGACTGTTTCAAAAAAGTCGACCAAGTTCAAAAGGCAGGATCTGCCCTTGACAAAGCCAAATTGAGTAGGATCCAATGTCTGTAGGTCCCCAATGTCTTTGTTTATGAGTTCCATAATGATCCTCTCCATAGCTTTGCAGACCAGGCTCGAAGCACCGCCTTTGTGAAGTGGGACCACTGTTGATCCTGTAGTAAGGCTAAGACTAAACAGCAGCCTTATGTGTGGGTTTAGTTCCTCTTGGAGTTCATGTAGCACACAGCCCGGGACACCATCCGGTCCCATTGATGCTGTGTTTTTAGCTTTAGAGAGGGCAGCTCTCACCTGGGCATCTGAGATGTTAGGGAGGCTACACTCTGCTGGGGTAGTTATTTCTCCTTTTGGGGGAGGGAGGAGAAATTTGCACTGAACCTGTCTGCCAGAATGTTGGCAATGTCAGTGGGTTCAGTGTATTTTGTGTCATTTTGGACTAACTCTGAGCATATCTGGGAGTTTCCACCCAGGTTTCTAAAATAGCTAAAGAAGGCCTTGTGATTGTCTTTTGTGTCTTTTGCGATTTTTCTCTCAAAGTTGGCCTTGGATGATTTTATGAGTGATCGTTTTGCTATTACTGATCAGAGATGCCTTCCCTTTTAGGATTTTGCTCTGTCATGTAGTAGCTTCCTCTTCCTGTTGTAAAGTTTGTTTATGGCTGGGGTCCACCAGACCGGCCTGCCTTTGGGGAATGGGTCTTGGTTTTATTTGGGATTGCATGATCCATGCATTCTTGAAGGTGCCCATAGAAGGCATTTGCAAAGGATTCAGCAGTGTGGGTTGTGGTTTCCACTGGCCCAGGGGCCTTGAAGGATACCACTTCAGTCTTGAGAAGTGTGAAGTTTGCTTTTGAGAAGTTCTTCACTGTGGTCTTTTGTGCAGGATGTGGATTTCCAGTGAGATTAATTTATGGTCTGATCTTACCAAAGAGGGATATACGTGGAGCATTTTGTCCCCATGTTTGTGATGATCAGGTCTAGTATATTGTCTCCTCTTGTGGGAATGGTGACTAGTTGTTCCATTGCATTTGAGTTTATGAATTCTAGAAACCTTTGGGCTAGGGTGTTGGGGCTTGAGTAATGTTCCCAGTCTATGTTTGGGTAGTTGAAGTCTCCCAAAATGATGGTATTTGGAGAGACATTCATACTCTCCAGTGTCTTCAGGAAGGCTGTGTGGGGTTCCTGAGTTTGAGAGGGTGGTCTGTAGCATGCTACAAACTGTAAGGCAGTTTTGCCTATGGTTAGTTGCACCTGGATAGTCTCCGATGCTTAGATGTTGCCACTAACCTGGAGGTGTGGGTATCTTTGATGAAAATGGATACTCCCTCCTTTGTGGTTCGTCCAAGTTTTGGGGCGGAAAGCATGATATGAGGTAAAACCTGATAGTGCTGGGGTGCTCTCAGGAGCCTTGAACCAGGTTTCAGTCACTGCACAGACATCGATGTTCTCCATACTGAGGAGGGCTTCGAGGGTGCATCTTGAGGTTTAGACTTCTAGCATTGAGCAGCATTACCCTTAGTTTTTTCCACTTGTGTTTTCTAGGGAGGTAGGTTTGTCATTTGAGCCTTGCCTAAAAAGGCACTATGGGGTGGCCAATATCGGGAAGCCCAGGGGTGACAGGTGCAAGCCATCCCTTGTGAAGCAGCGTGGCTTGTCAAGCATGTCGTCCCAAGCAGACAGACATTGGATCCCTTAGAATGACACCAGTAATTAAGCCAATTGTTAAAACTGATCATTTTGTCTTTGTACTGTGGCCTCATTCTTGGTGAGGGTAAGATGCTGCTCAGGGTCAGGGTCATCACCGGCCTGCTACATAATCAGAGAGCTCCTCTATGTCTCTTTTCATGTAGTCCAGGCCGGCATGTACAATGACTGAGTCATATTTGTACTTGCTGTGGAGTGACCTGAGTGCTTGTGTTATGTGGGGATTCTAGCGGCAGCTTACTGTGACCTTTTCCTTGTTCAGTCTGGTGTGTGTCTGACTATGGAGTCACCTATTACAAGTGTGTCTGGCATGTTGTTTGGCCTTAAGGGCTGTGACTGTTTAGCACACTGACTTTGTGAACTATGTGTTGCATGTGCTATGTCTTGAGGTGGTGGTTGCTTGGGTGTCTGCTTTGAAGGCCTCTGTTGTTTTGGTAGATTTTTAATCAGTGCCTCCAGTATGTTTTGTGTGTTTATGTGTTTGGTTTGCTGTTGTGATAGTTCTATGTGAGACTGGGTTTGTGGTGTGCGTGGTTACCTTCTCCTCCTGACTGGTCTTGCCAGTACTGAATTGAGAGAGCTCAGCCTCCAGTTTGGCTATACAGTTGCATCTCTACATATATTTGTATTTGTTGGGAGGAGGAGAGGGTTGTCTGTGTACATGAGGCAATTGTAACATTGTCTCAAGATTCCCAGATTCACCAGCTGAACAGGAGAGGATGCCAGCAACTGACCCTTCGACATGCTAGAAATAGTGAAAAGATTGCTGTGTAACTGAGTCAGAAAGGACCTATAGGAGATGTGTATTCAACAGAATTTAGGTGAATTAAGTACTTTCTTTTGTTTAAGAGTGCTTTACCTGTATAAAAATGCTTTAGGAGCAAGTGCTGAGCTTTTCAGATAGAGTATAGGCTGTTTAGATTGCAAGTAGAACAGTTCTAAGGGAAAAATTGAAGAGCAGACTTTGCGGAGCCAGAAAAGTTTAACCTTGTTTAACCGGCCCACGACGCGCAAAAGCAAGCCCAAGCAAATTTTAAGCAGTGAACTACAAAAGAGCTAGGAATGGTCCCAAACAACCAATTACTACAGCTTCTTGTGCTGAGGTCACTTCCCCCAAGGACAAGTAGGCTGCTCAAGGCTCCCCACTCCCACTGGTGAGCAAAGAAACTTCCTTCTATCCAAGTAAGGTAATGGACAACACAGGAACTACACCACAGCCCAGAATACAGCAATGCCTGTATACCGGTCTAAACTAGTCGAGAAAGGCGGGAAAACAAGGATTATTTTTGTTTTTTTTGTAGAAATACACAGAAAATGCAGACAGTGATAAATTAGTTACACAGGCTAGCACACTTTAGTGGGCAGCCTCCACAGTTAAATTAAACAAACAAACAAGCAAACTTTTGATTAAATTCGACTAAATGTAACTTTAAGTGCAGATTTAAAAATAAATGCAGTAATCAGAAAAAAACAGTTCAGGCTAGCTTAAAGTAAGCAACAGAAGCTATTTCCAGTGAAAAAAAAGCAAATATACTTAAATCCAGAAGGTAGTCTTGCTGCTAGGACCACTCTGTAAACCCAGAGCTTGTCTGAGCAGTATAGCCAGAAAAAAACACAGTAGAGGGATTTTAAGCAGTGAACTACAAAAGAGCTAGGAATGGTCCCAAACAACCAATTACTACAGCTTCTTGTGCTGAGGTCACTTCCCCCAAGGACAGGTAGGCTGCTCAAGGCTCCCCACTCCCACTGGTGAGCAAAGAAACTTCCTTCTATCCAAGTAAGGTAATGGACAACACAGGAACTACACCACAGCCCAGAATACAGCAATGCCTGTACACTGGTCTAAACTAGTCGAGAAAGGTGGGAAAACAAGGATTATTTTTTTGTTTTTTTTGTAGAAATACAGAGAAAATGCAGAGACAGTGATAAATTAGTTAGACAGGCTAGCACACTTTAGTGGGCAGCCTCAATTAAACAAACAAACAAGCAAACTTTCGATTTTCACTAAATGTAACTTTAAGTGCAGATTTAAAAATAAATGCAGTAATCAGAAAAAAAAAACAGTTCAGTCTAGTTTAAAGTAAGCAACAGAAGCTATTTCCAGTGGGAAAAAAAAAGCAAATATACTTAAATCCAGAAGGTAGTCGCTTTTTCGAGTTCCTTGCTGCTAGGACCACTCTGTAAACCCACGTGGAGCTTGTCTGAGCAGTATAGCCAGAAAAAAATGCCCAGAGGCGGATTTTAAGCAGTGAACTACAAAAGAGCTAGGAATGGTCCCAAACAAAAAATTACTCCAGCTTCTTGTGCTGAGATCACTTCCCCAAGGACAGGTAGGCTGCTCAAGGCTCCCCACTCCCACTGGTGAGCAAAGAAACTTCCTTCTATCCAAGTAAGGTAATGGACAACACAGGAACTACACCACAGCCCAGAATACAGCAATGCCTGTATACTGGTCTAAACTAGTCGAGAAAAGGGAAAACAAGGATTATTTTTTTTTTTGTAGAAATACACAGAAAATGCAGAGACAGTGATAAATTAGTTACACAGGCTAGCACACTTTAGTGGGCAGCCTCCACAGTTAAATTAAACAAACAAACAAGCAAACTTTCGATTAAATTCGACTAAATGTAACTTTAAGTGCAGATTTAAAAATAAATGCAGTAATCAGAAAAACCGTTCAGGCTAGATTAAAGTAAGCAACAGAAGCTATTTCCAGTGAAGAAAAAGCAAATATACTTAAATCAAGAAGGTAGTCACTTTTTCGAGTTCCTTGCTGCTAGGACCACTCTGTAAACCCACGTGGAGCTTGTCTGGGCATCCTCTAGGGATGGCTGAGACAATGGTGCTCCACGCTTTGGATGTGTCGGAACAACAAAGGCTCCTTAAGGGAGGGAGAAGACGTCGATCATGTAGTGGTTGTCTGTGTAGACAAAACCTTCCTCATAAGGTCAAAACCCTGAACCTCGGGTGAGGACTCCCCCCTGGTTCAAGAACATGGAAGAATCCGAGACACGGGGCCCATGGGTCTCGACTCGAGGGACGGAGCCGAGCCGAGAGCGCCCCGCGCCGGGAGGAGAGAGAGTCGGAACCGTGTCCCGGAACCAAGGAGAGTCGTCGACTCGCGAGCTCACCACCCTGTCCGATTCCGATGGTGAAATGGTGTCGATCTCGAAGGAGGACCTGTTGGAGATAAAGGAAGGCCTTCTAGTTTCGACACCAACTGGGAGGAAACTGCAATCACTCTGGAAAGGCCCGTGTTCTCCATAAGTTTCTGCACCCCACGATCCACATCAGTATCGGATAATGGTCTGGAAGATCGGTCGAAGGGCGAAGATGGCACCGACTGAAGAATAGACGGTGGCGGTAGTTTCCGACACCGGTTCCAAGACCTGGGGCTCAGTGAGACAAGCGTTCGGCCTTTCGGCCAGTCTGTATGGAACAGTGAGCGAACTCTAGAAGATGTACTCGGAGCCGATGACATGGGCTCTCGACATCTTGACCCCTTGAGACTTAGAAGCCTGGTCAGACTTGTCCAAGGCCTCTTGGAAGGCAGGCTTAAGAAGCCCCCTATCAATAAGTTTCCTGCGTCTATGTGTCATGACCCTCCCACTGAAGGAATGGCAAATAGAGCAATCCTCTTGCAAGTGGAGAGGGCCAAGACAGTAGATGCAGGAAGTGTGGTTGTCAGTGATGGATATTTTCTGTCCACACTGACACCTTTTAAAACCAGACTTGGCTTTCTCAGACATAACTTAAAGAAGAGGTATTTAAAGTTTAATAGTTTAAGTTTAAAAGAATTTACAGTTAAGTAAGGGTAGGCCCCAAAGGGAAACCTATAAAAAACTAACTATAATATACACACAAACACACTATAGTATAGAAATATAAAATATCCACAAAAAACTATAGAATAATAACTTTTGAAAGAAGAAAAAGAAGAAAAAAGACTATCTTATCTGTCTAACAACTAAATCTCTGGTCCGAGCTCTCTGTAGCGATGTGACCTGTTGCAGCGGCAAACTAGATCTGAGTAATGGCAGGGAGGATTGTGGGATATAGCCTGGTCTCGAGCTTCTCTTAGATGCAGAGCTTTGCTATGTGGCGACTCGAGGAGAGGATCGGTCTCGAACCGAAGAAGAAACGGACGACGGCGAGATTGAACACTCTCACATGATGTGGTTATCGAAGGTGAGACCACTGTCCACCTGTGTCCCTAAGTCTCTTATCACACTTTCGGTGTTTAGTGTACTGCCACCTATGTGGTAATTCACAGGTGCATGTATTTTCCCAAAGGGGATAACTATACATTTCTTGGCATTGAGCTTGAGCCCATGGCTCTTGCACCAAGCATCTGTTTCTGTAAGGCCCTTTTGTAGAATATACACATCATTTGAGGATTCAATAATGGCTCCCAGTTTGCAGACATCTGCAAACTTTGTTAGCCAGAGTCTCTTAGTGTTGGCCTGTACTTCAGAGAAGTAGATGCCAAACAAGAGCAATCCTAGGACTGAATCCCGAGGTACTCCACTTGTCTGGAGATGGATTTGGAGTCGGCTACTTTTACAGTGTGGGTTCTGTCAGTAAGCCAGTTGGCAACCCATCGAGTGATGTAGGGATTAATGCCCAGCTTAGTAAGTTTATCTATGATTCCAGAGTGGGGGATGGTGTCGAAGGCCTTGGTGAGGTCCAGATAGGCTGTGTGGACCACCTTACCCTTGTCCATGGCTCTGGAGACTGATTCAAAGAAGTCAATCAGGTTCAGGAGACAAGATCGGCCCTTCATGAACCCAAGCTGCATGGGGTCCAGTGTTTGAAGGTTGCCAATGTCTTTGTTTATAAGTTCCATGATAATACGTTCCATGGCCTTGCAGATCAAGCTCGTCAGACTGATGGGGTGGAAGTTCCCAGGATCCCAGGTGGATCCCCCCCTTGTAGAGTGGAATAACTGTAGCTGTGCGCCACTCAGTGGGCATGAAGCCTGAGGTGAGGCTATGATTAAACATAACACTTAGGTGAGGTGCTAGTTAATTTTCTAGTTCATGTAGTACACAGCCTGGGATGTCATCTGGTCCCATGGAAGCTGTATTCTTAACTTTGGAGAGTGAGTTTTTTTTTACCTGTGTGGCCATTATTACCAGAATTTGGCAATCTTTTGGCATTGAGATGGGCCCTTTAGTGGGTGAGAGGGGGGTGAAGTTTGCACTGAATCGATCTGCCAGAATATTGGCAATATCCTTGGGATCAGTATATTTAATGCCATTCTGTTGTAGCTCAGAGCAGATCTGAGCATTGCCATTTAGATTCTTGACATAGCTATAGAATGCTTTTTGGTTGTCTTTGGAATCTTTGACAATTTTATTTTCGTAACTAGCTTTGGAGGATTTTATGAGGGATCTCAGCTTCTTACTGAGGCTGGTAAGGACGTTTTTTGCATCCTGGGATTTTCCTCTTTTCTGCAACAGTTTTTTCCTTTTGTTGTAAAGTTTGTTAATGGCAAGGGACCACCAGATTGTCTTGGAGGAGAGCGTCTTGGTTCTATTGGGGATGGCACGATTCATGCACGTGTGGATGTGCTTGTACAGTGCCTTAGTGTAGGATTCAGCAGTCGAACTTTCAGTTCCCGTCTGCATGGGTGTCATGAAGTTTGTCACTTCTGACTTGAGTAGCATGAAGTTGGCTTTGGAGGAGTTTTTTACAGAGGTTTCCTTACTGGGGGGTGGGGTTGAGACATGGATGTCAAGGGTGATTAGCTTATGGTCAGACCTGACCAACGAAGGGCTGGTCATAGGTGTGGAGCATTGATTTCCCATGCTGGTAATGACCAGGTCTAGGATATTGGAGCCCCTGGTGGGATGAAGGATTAATTGATCCAGGGCATTGGAGTTTATGAATTCCATGAACCGTTAGGCAAAGGTGTTGGTACACAAGTAGTTTTCCCAGTTAATGGCAGGGTAGTTGAAATCACCCAGTATTAGGGTGTTTGGTTGTATCTTAATATTTTCCAGTATGTTTAGAAAAGTGTAGTGAGAATCTTGGGGCACGGTGGGGGATCTGTAGCAAGCTACAATTTGGATTGCAATCTTACCTAGTGTTAGTTGCACCTGGAGAATTTCAGATGCATTGTGTTGGGCAACTAGCCTGGTGGTGTGAATATCCTTGGTGAATATGGACACTCTTCCACCTTTAGTGTTTCGGTCCTGGTTTGGTGGCCTAAAAGTGTGGTAAGAGTTGTAACCTGGTATTGCAGGGGTACTCTCTGGAGTCTTGAACCAGGTCTCAGTTACTGCACAGATATTGATGTTCTCCATTTTTAGGAGTGCCTCAATGCATTTTGAGGTTTAGACTTCTAGCATTGAGTAGCATTAGCTTCAGATTTTCCATGCTTGTACCTGTTACGGTGGTGGTTTTGTCCTTTGAACATTGCCTAAAAAAGGCACTATAGGGGTGGCAAAAGTCTTAGCCAGTAACCTGAATCCCAGGGGCGACAGGTGCAGACCATCTCTGGCAAAGCATCCTGGTCTGTCAATCATGTCGTCCCAGGCAGACAGACACTGGATCCCCTTTGAATGACACCAGAAGCTTAGCCAATTGTTGAAGTCAATCATTTTGTCCTTATATTGTGGTATAATTCTGGGCAAAGGAAGGATGCTACTCAAGGCTAGGGTCATACCTGTCTGGGCCACATGATCCGTGTGCAGCTCAGGCAAGGTGAGTATAGCCATAAACTGTAGCAAATGAGATGAAGAGTGTGTGGAGAACAAGCAAATTAAAGTTTAATAAGGTAGAGCCATTTATTGTTAGCTTGTATTTTGAGGGCACTTATTATGAGGGATTATTAGTGAGCATGTTAAATTAGTTTTAAGTTTTAGTGAAATAAAGGGGTGTAAGGTTAGTGAATATGGAGGGGTGTAAGGCTAGTAAATATGATTTTATAGATAAAGAATTAAAAAGGAATGTTGTAATAATACAGCATATATTTACAGTATGACAAGTTAGTTTGTAACTATTAAATAGCAGCAACAAGGGGGCTTAGTAAGTATTAAATGTGTGCATGGAATATACCATGGCCATAACATGGCCGGTGTATTGGCAAACCTGAACAAACACCATACTCACCAACTACAGGCTGTTGCCCCGGAGGTATACCAGAGGGACCTACATAGTTGTGTGAGAGATGTGATGTCAGTAGCCACACCTGTGGCATTGGTACAGGGTGGGAGCAGCATTACAGTACCTCAACAGTACAAACCCACGATACTACAGATTATGCACATCTGTTTATTACTACAATGCAGCAACAGACTGTATATATATTTCATCTCACATATGCATGATTAAATTCTACAGATGCAGAGGGATACGCAAGAGTCTACTGATGTGCCCTGTGGCCTTACCTGCACACTTCTCATCCATTCTGTGGGTAGCACCCACCTCCATAATGCTCTCCGCTGGGTCTTATGTTTGCAGGTGGACAGGTGCCCCGAGGCTGGCGAGGAGCTCCTCAACTTGTGTCGGGGGGGGGGTTGGATGGCATGACCCCACCCCCTGTGGCAAGCTGGTCCCTCCTAACCGCAGTAGCATGCTGACGGACATGGCGGAGTAGATCAGTGTACCTGCAGTTATGCAGGCTGACATAGTTTATCCTGTGGACAAGATCGTTCAACAGGGCAGTCCTCTCCTGCAGATCATGGGCTGTACGTCCAAAAAGGGTGTGGTAGTGCTGCACCAGGTATGTAATGATGACGTCATTCTCATGGGGTGTGTAGATCGGTAGTCTCTCCCGAGACATTGTGTCTGAAAGACATAAAGAGGAAAACAGGTCTGAGGACCTCATACTGCAAGGATATAATAGTTATTAATACACATCTCTGTCTCCCCCCACCATATCTGCAACAACAATCTGATCACTCAACTCAACGGGTATGTCTACAGCAGACCTACTGTTGGGACATATATCGTATTGTACAACAATTTGTGCAATGTGTTTGTAGTCATGTTCCAAGTTGAAACATTATCATTGGTGGTCTGTTATGAACAATGTCACCTGCATGCCATTGTAAGGGCCACTATGGTTCCATATATGCATGTGTTCTGCTTGCTATGTGACTGCTCCACTTCTGTTGTTTTTTGTTAATGGGGATATATATGCATGCTGCTGGACATGATCCTGAAATGTGTGGACTATTACTACCCATATACGTTCTATAACTGTGACACAATAGCATGTTTGGGAAGCCAGTTGCCAGCAGAACCACCTCTCCCACCTTATCTGGCCATGTTACCAGGCCACATCACATCTGGGACCCACTCTGGGACCTCATCATCTACTGGTCCTGCACTACCTTTAGGTGGAACTACCTCAGGGGATGGTGTTCACCCCACCAAGAGCACACACAGACAGGATCCTGTCACCTGACGTCAGGTCCAGGGTCTGGTGCATGGAGAGGTCCACAGAGACTCGAGGGATGTGCTACACCACCTTGAGGCTCTCAGTACACAATCACAGGGTCCGCATGCTCCTTCTGCTCTGCCCCCAGCCCAAGCACCTTCAGGGCCATGAAGATGCAGTTGTGCCTGCCCATGGGTGAGGACCTTGGTCCCATTGTTTCCATAATGGAGCTCATGGGCTTCCACATTCCAAACAACACTCCCCATCCAAGGTGTTTACCCACCACATTTGTCAAATACTGCCCCTGTATGCTGTCTCATCTGTCTTCCAACCCAACCTACCCCCCCAAATATACCTACTATCCCTTCCCTAAAATACCAGTCCCACCTTTACAAACAAGGGCAATGTGTTCCCAATATGGATTTCATACCACACATAACTGTACATTTTGCACCCACTTACTACTGTATATATATATATATATATATATATATATATATATATATATATATGTGTGTGTGTGTGTGTGTGTGTGTGTGTGTGTGTGTGTGTGTGTGTGTGTGTGTGTGTGTGTAGATATATATATATGTATATATATATATATATATATATATATATATATATATATATATATACATATCTCTCTCTCTCTGTCTATATATATATATATATATATATATATATATATATCTATATATATATATATATATATATATATATATATATATATATAGGGTGGATTCAAGTATGCTACAACACAGACAGGTGTCACATGTGGACACAGCCTAACATTAGGGGGTATATATAGGGACAGATTGCAGGTAAGCCTATTACACACCTATGGTGTTTGTGCATGCTACATTACATGTTAACATGACTGTTCTGCAAGTGGTGGGCTCTGAAACTCATGTGTCTATTATAACGGCATTACTTCCATCACCAGCTATTTGCCACACTAATATACATGTCTTGCGGTACAGAACATACACTATGATGGCTTACATCTTGTCATTCAGTGTTGATCTGCACAGGTGACAGGTATGGCCCACTGCCCACAGGGACAGACATTATTGTCCATCGCAGTTGTTCAGCAGGACATCATTACAACTCTTGCTGGAATATATAAATCATTCCACATCATCTATTCCATTATTATAGACCAAGTACTACATTCAGTTACATGCATATATGTTTCACATACCTGTTGTAGAATTGTCATCTCTTCTGAATAGTTTGATGTGTCCCCTTAGTTATGTCGGGATGTTTGTAGATTCAGTTGGTGAACAAACTTTTTTTACTGGTTGTTTGTTTGTTTTCTTCTTTCTCTCTCTCTCTCTGTCTCTCTCCACTACAGGGATTGAGCTGCTTTGAATAGATTGCAGCATGGATTTTGTAGGTGATGCACATGATCAGGTGATGGCCTCTGCACCAATCAGTGTCCACCACTTGCTACCTGCATGCAGCCACCTGTGTAGTACTTCCAATTACCACTGTCACGGCAACCCACTACTATAAATTACTAAATCATGTGGGCGTTGTCCCTTTAACTTTCCTGTATGGAGGACATCCTTCCTGTGTGTGGGCAGCAGTGTTACAGACAGCAGGTAGCAATATCTCTTATAACAAGACTTGCAGATATAGGCCAAATACATATTTGTATAATGTTCAAGACCTACAGACAGTGTAGGTAGTGTTATATGCATTGTATACCACTAGTTTTACACGGTTTGTGTGTACATGCTAGTTTGGCATGGAATGCAGTCTGTATGCATAGCTCTCAACTGTGGGTCTATCCACATGATGGCCAGAGGATTGGCTGTTATGTTTTGCCTGTTCACCACACAGGTCTTGTCTCAGATATAGCACTGACAGTCTGTCTGTTGAGTGCTATCAGTACATGGCTACATCCATTTGTGTTTCTGACTTCATATTCCTACATAAAGGTATGTTGCAAGCAATCCTGTAACACCAGCAACTTTTTCAGTGTATAACAACAATATTGCAAATATGGCCCTGTGTTCCAGCCTCTGTCCTCCACCTTTGTCCATATATCATGCCGTAAGAGGCTGTTAAGTAGTATCATTATGTTGTACTGGCATTCCTGCCATCATTCCGGTGATGTTGTGGACCCAAACACATATTGTGGGGTAGGATCCATATATATGTGGGCTACAGCTGGACAAAACATGTGTGCCCTTGTACAGTCCAGAGGTCAGTGTATGTAACACTGTTATATGCCCTTGTAAGTCATTCTATGAGGGAGGGGTATGCACCATAACTAACTTAGGCTGTTACAACATGTGAGGGATATTAGTAGTAAGACACCTTAGGGTATATGGCTGTACATTTTCATACATTTCACCTTGGGAAAACTGGTGGGCTAGTGCTTACTGTCTTACAGACAGTTCTGTTTATCGGTGTGATAGTGATGTTTTAAGTTAAGCATTGTTATGTAACAGATACATCTTCATTGTGACAACTTAATTCTTTTGCCCCTAGGGATTGTGCACAGAGTGTAATTGGAGGCGGGTGAACTACATCTGCAATACTTACTGTTGATTGATTCTTATCTTCTGGACCAGTGTTTCTTTACTGTTGTACTACTTGAAGGCCTTGGCCTGGACAGCAACATATGTTATGCTTTCAGATTACTGTATAAAATGTTTTTCTTGAGAGTTGCATTACTCAGTTAGTATGTATTTCAAACACCTAACAGCTATATGAAATGGCATATACAACTGAAATAGTACACAAATAAACATTTCTTATGTATGCAAACCTGTGTGTAGTGTCATATCCTTTGACTTCTCTGTGGGTATGTTTCATGCAATAATTGTCATTTGTATGAGAGAATCAAACACTGTCCATTTTAAAAGGTGGCAACTGTAGGAATACTGGCTGTTCAATATGCTGTGCACCCTCTACATATGTATCTTCCTATATATATCTATACATAGTAGTATATGTGTGTATGTCTATATACATATCTATCTATATGTATATATATATATATATATATATATATATATATATATATATATATATATATGCATATATGTGTGTGTGTGTGTGTGTGTGTGTGTATGTATCATTGGAATGTTTACTGCTTCCACATTGTACATTCCCTATGGTAGACAGACTGTTCTGCATGATATCTTACTGATACCATCCTGACATTGTACAGGTGAGATGGATTACTGTTAACATCTTGTGGCTATGTTGTGTAGGGTCCTGGGTATGAGACTTGCAAGTGTTGGTATTGTGTTGCAAGGCAGATCTGTTTGGCTGTGGAGGAGGGGATGATATCAATAATTACAAGACGTACTTAAATTAGGCCCCCCACCCCCATTAACGGTGCCTTTGATCATATATGTATTTGTTGTGTTCGTTTATATATATATATATATATATATATATATATATATATATATATATATATATATATATATATATATATATATATATATATATATATATATATACATACACATACATCTACATATATAAATACATTTCCTCTACTGTTGAATGACTGTGCTAGATGATATGTTTGAGAAAACATCAGATTTATTTATATCTGACATGGCTTAGTGGTAAATCACTTTGACTATGGTGTGGAAGTTCCTGGGTTCGAGACTAACAAAGGCTGTTTATTTTGTTGCTGGGCAGAACAAGGGCTGTTGGATACAGAGTGTGTAAGCGGGTTTGTGTGGGTTTGCACAATGGTAAGCAATGCTAACTTCCGGTGAAATATTCTTACACTCAGCCTTTAAATTACTTATCCTGTGTAGGCATTGCTTACCCCCACGCAAACAGGATTAAACCCGCTTACTGCTGCTTAAAAGTGCTTACTCCCACTTACCTCCATACTAATTTCTTTAAAAGAAAAGAAAAAGAGGTGATAGGAAAGTGGTGAAAAAGGGGCACAATGAGGGAAAGATAGTAGGGAAAATAGCTAGGGATGTGCAGGACAGGTGTACGGAAGGTCCATAGCTGCCCATTTCTTCTACAGCAACAGCTGTGCATATACACTGATTTGGAAGTAGATTTGGACACTCAAACCCCTGAGAGAGGGGTGAGGACAACAATAATATGTTGTGAAGCCAATTAGACCAGATTACATGTGTCCAGTGGACATGTGTGTGAAATGGACAGCTATATATGTGGCAACATTTTGTTTGGGAACAGATTGCCCTTTTTTCGTTTTTTTAAGGTGAGAGTGGGATGTTGGGGAAAGATAGTAGGTATATTTGGGGAGGTAGGTTGGTAAGGATGACAGACAAGACAGCATACAGGGGCGGTATATGACACATGTGGGGGTTAAACACCTTGGATGGGGAGGGATGTTTGGAAGTCCAAAGCCCATGAGCCCCCAAATGGAAACAGTGGGACTGAGGACCCCACTCATGGGCACTCACAACTGCACCTTCACAGCCCCGAAGGTGGCTGTGCTGGGGGGATGGGTAGAAGGGGCAGGCTGACCCACTAAATGCACCATGAACCTCTTAAGCTGGCATAGCTGATCTGCAAACTCCCTGCTGAGCTCGCTACGCACCAGACCCTGGACCTGACAACAGGTGACAGTTTCCTGTCCACATCCACTCCCAAGGGCAGCAAGCCCCATCCCCTGAGGTGGTTCCACCCAAAGGTGGTGCAGGACCATCAGACATTCCTGGGGAGGGCCCCAGACATGCTGGTGCCCAGTACTACGGCCAGATGAGGTGGGAGAGGTGGGTCCACTGGGACCGGCCTTCCTAAACGTGCTATGGTGTTGCAATTTTAAAACATATGTGGGTTAGTAAAAGTCAACACATTCCAGGATTAGGTATAACAACATGCATAGATATTCCATTAATGCAAAACACCAGATATGGAACAGTTGCACAGCAAACAGAACACATGCATATATGGAACCACAGTGA
Organism: Protopterus annectens; assembly: GCF_019279795.1. Taxonomy (NCBI): domain Eukaryota; kingdom Metazoa; phylum Chordata; order Ceratodontiformes; family Protopteridae; genus Protopterus; species Protopterus annectens. The sequence goes on from NC_056729.1 coordinate 1,036,013,895, forward strand.
CCATTACAACAGCATGCAGGTTACATTGATGTCAGCATGCCACCAAATGTGGGAGTATTTCAACATGGCACATGCATAGAAACACATTTCAGTATTTATCAAACAGTAGGACATATGTCCCAACAGTAGATTTAATTGTACACATACCCATTGAGTTGTGTATTTAGAGTATTGTTGCAATTATGGTGCTGGGGAGAGAGATGTCAATTAACAACTTGTATATCCCTGTAGTTCTCACTACTTTCTTAGTCACTGCTGTAATATGTACCTTACAGGTATTATAACACTACCCTATGGCCTTAGGTTGGATAGTGGTATGTTTGTAGACAACTATTTACATGAACTGTGTTTTATCTACAGTATACACCTCTTACCTGGTATACCTGTGGAGGTATTGTTTGTTAACACTACCTGACTGTTTCTACGCATATTCCCAGATTTCAGATTGATGTCACGCACATATCTCTCAATCTCTTATTGCACACACTCTGGTCAAGGCTTGACAACATGCAGGTGGAACTGGGACATATTTTCACAATTGCCCTCATAAACCTTTGGTGAGTTGCTACAAAGACAGGTTTGTTTTCATATACATTTTCTGAATATTTACAGGTCTGACAATCAGTTATATGTCATTAAAAGCTGCCTACATTTTAGAGATCATCACACTGATTTGCCAGGGGGACATGGTAACAGGCAGTGGATGTGGGCCAGTTATCTGGACTTTACGAATAGATCTGTACAGTTGAGGGGTATGATTATGCTTATAGCTTACTACCACCCCCAGGGTTCGAACCATGGCTGTGTCTGCTAAACATAAAACAGTGTACATAACAATTGAGTGTGCTATTTAGATATTGCTGTGTATCGCTTTACTGTTTTCTGTCTATAAGTCTCACGTGGTTTTACAATCTGACCTTGTAATTACAACAGTTTTATACAGGGATTCCTAGGCAGTTTTATTATGTAGTACAGTGTGGGTGACAGTGATGAGTAATACATTATTATTCAGAGAAACTGCAACACTAACAAAGCCATACAATACCTGACTAAACAGTACCAGTCCAGGATTTCAATCTTTTATTTCCAGGTACAGTTTTCTTACCTGACAGACCTGTGGAGAGAATGTATGCTAATACTACCTGAATGTTGTCACACATATTACCAGATTCCACGTTATTATTATGCACATACATCTCATTCTATTACTGCACACACTCTGGTCATAGCTTCACAACATGGGGACAGAGGTGGGACATAATTTGAATATTATTCTCATAGCATTTTGGTGAGTTGCTAGAGTGACAGGTTTGTTCTTATCGATATATTTCTGATGGTTATGATGTCTGACAATCAGTTGGTATGTCATTATTTGCTGCCTAAACCTCTGGGATCATCCCACTGATTTACCAGGGGGACATGGTGACAGGCAGACAAATTAAGCCAATTATCTTAACTTTCTGACACAATCTGTACAGTCGAGGGGTATGATTATGCATACAGCTTACTACCACTCCCAGGATTCGAACCATGGCTGTGTGTGCTAAAAATACAACAGTTTACATCACAGTTGAGTGCGCTATTTGGATTTTGCTCTGCATCTTTTCACTGTTTTCTGTCTAAGTCTCCCTCAGTTGTACAATATGACCTTGTGATTATAACAGTCGTATACAGACATTCCTACACATTTTATTTATGTAGCACAGTGTAGGTAACAGTGCTTAATAGAACAGTACTAGTAAGAGAATGCAACACTACTTTACCATATGATACCAGAGTAAACAGAAGCAGTCCAGGAGTTAGACCTTTATTGCCAGGCTGTTACCCTTTTATTTGCATACAACCTATATGAGACTCTTCCTGCCATATTGTCTGATTTATTCAGTACATCCCCATACACAATACAGGTTTTATACTGGCAATTAACTTTCTACTACTTTTATATTTATTTCTTATGACAGTACATGCAATATTATTACTAACCTGCCTCTTGACACAGCCTTTGCAGCCTACATGTATGGGGATCCTGATTCACAACCTGCTCTGCTGCCGCTGTCAGAGGCATAAGAGGAATATTTAGCCATACCTATCCATAATATACATGAGCTAGGCAATTATTAAACAGTTAGTAGAACGAGTACTTACACACTGCTGGGACATCACCCCTGCCTAGCTTCTTGGATCCACTGATCCAAGAGCTCTCTCTTTCTCCATTTCAGGTTGGCACAGTGATGCCTGACCTGCTCACCAGTTCAAGGGATGTCAGTGGCACTGGTGAGGTCATGGGGAAGATGGTCCCAGACTTTTGCTTTATATTGGGAACCCTGGTACTGGCCCTGCAGCAGTCTCTCTTCATGGTCTTTTATCAGGAGTCCTGCCATGACCTTAGACTCCTGGATGCCCCAGCGCTGCGCTCGGAAGCCTGATCCTACCCCAACACTGGTCATTGTGCCTATAGGAGGAAGCTGCAACCAATTATGAGATATATTCCCACCTGTGGGGTTTAAATAGGGCTGATTTCCCGCACTTTGCCATAATTGGACAGTTTTGAAAATGCTAAGCTATGGGCAAACCTGCTTACCTAAGGCTGGCATTGCTTAAAGGGACATACCAATGGACAAATCTATTTAGCTGAGCTATGCATTGTTTATACCTGGCGAGCAGAGGTGTGCAATGCTTAGCGTTGCTTATTTTTAAATTTGCACACTATTTGCTGTTTGGCATTGATTTATCATTCACTTACATGTTATATATTTGTTTAGTATCTGTGATTCATGTGTATGTACACTGTATGGGGTACTTGTGTTTATCCGGGGATTTCACCACTTTATTACAATGACACCTCACATCTGGACTTAATGCAGTACTCCAGTTCACAAATATATGTTACTTAGTAGGTTATACAAAAACAAATTGTTTATAAATTCCTTTCACATGTACATTGTGATTTTGCTATAGTGAGGATTTGTTTGGGTATACCTCAATTTTATGTACAGCTGTGATGGCTTACTGGTTAACTGCTGTGACTATAGTGTACAGGGTCCTGGATTCAAGACCTGCAAGGGATGTTTATTTTGTTGCTGGGCAGAACAGGGGCTGTTGGATACAGAGTGATTAAGGCACTTTAAAGCAGTTGTAAGTGGATTTGTGCGGGTTTGTATGACGGTAAGCAATGCTAATTTCCGGTTAAATTTTCTTTCACTCAGCCTCTAAATTGCTTATCCTATGTAGGCATTGCTTACCCCCCATGCAAACAGGCTTAAATCTGCTTACTACTGCTTAAAAGTGCTTAATCCCGCTTACCCCCCACTAATTTAGAAAGAAAAAAAACATGGATCTTGAGAAAGTGGTAGATTTGGATACTTTATACATTTTTTGCACTATTTGCTGTATGGCATTGATTTATCATTCATTACACATTATAAGTTTGTTTAGTATCCCTGATTCATGTATACGTACACTGTATGGGGCATTTGTATTTATCTGTGGCTTTTACCACATTATTACAATGGCAACTCACATCTGCACTTAATACAGTACTCCATTTCACAAATATATGTTATTTAGTAGGTTATACGGCAAACAAATGTTCATAAACTGCTTTCACATGGAAAATGGAATTTACTACAGTAAGAATCTAACTGGGAATGACTACTTGCAAAGTGAACACTCTAACCACTACACTATTGCAGTACTGCTTCTACTGAATGTATCTTGCTATTTACTTTCTTGTGACATTTAAGCTAGAGTATGCATAGCTAAGCAATGGACAAACCTGCGCAGCTACAATTAAATTTAATCAGTTTGATAAAAAAAAAATTCTAGTGTTATTTTCTCTAAGAAGGGACAGATTTCACTTATTGCTGTGGATTTCTGTATGTATCTGCACATTTGACAGAAATCCTGGCATGTTTCTGTTGCTATGAGCAAAGGGTTTTCCTGGAAAGTGGGGCTTTGACCTTTGCAATGGCTGTGGGTGTGTTTTGTCCTGCAACATGTCATGTTTGTACACTAACAGTCCCACTTTGGGCATTTGAAGAGGTGGCAACCCCCTATGAGCGTTCTCGCTCATTGTAATTGCTGAACAGCAATTCTTGAGTGCAGGGGTGTGTATATTGTGAGAGCTCTGCTCTCAGACACCCCCTGCACTCATTCACGCTCTGTGTCGGTTTAGGAGCAGAGGCAGCATGCCTTCATAACTATGCATGGTGCACTGCCGTGCTGCTCTTAAATGGTCGTTTCCATGCAGGAATAAGCTATTTCTGCATGGAAGCTTACTGAATCCTGGGGACTGTGTTTGCTGTGACTTATAAAATTCAGTTTAAGACCTAGAACCTAAAGAATACTACCACTATAAAAATAGTTTATGCTGAAGGGTTTGCCATTTATACTTCTTTCATAACCCTTGTGGTTCCAGATATATGAACATTTGTTTGAAATGTGAGGACATAATTTGATTCTGTCAAAAGGCTTAGGCTCCACTCATTGGAAGTTACAGTGCAAACCTCCCGAGTTCCATTGGAGTGAATGAGTTAATTGCTAGAGAAGCTCCAATAGAGATAGAAAAAGATAAAACAGATAATAATGGCAAATTTGCAGTGCTAAGAAGCTACTGGCAAGGAAGGAGGATTACACTGGCATGTATTTACATTCCACCTAATACTGCTATAATGGAGCTCAAGAAAATTCTGGGAGAAATAAGCAGTTTTCAGTAAGTAATATTACTTATAAGTGGGGACCGGAATTTGATTTGCAGTAGTGAAGATGTGTCTGGGGGGACCAGAAGGGGAAAATACAACAAAGAATGGTAGATTTTTGAAGAAATTTATGAAAATATTTGGCATGGAAGATGTGAATTCAGTAATAGGAGTTCAGAGTGAATTTACATATTATTCCCCAAGATATAGAAATTAGGCTAGGCTAAGCAGAATTTACATTTCAAAGGAACATTTGCATTTAATTGAAGGTCTTGATACTCCCCCAATAACTACTTCAGAACATGTGCCAATAATAGCTAAAATAAAAGCACACGGTAATAAAATAAAAATAAGACATTGGCGCTTTCTCACCTATCTGTTAAAAGGGAGGAATTTAAGGAATGGGTTGTGTAAATTATTCAGGTGCTGTTAGAGAGGATAGAAATTTCTTCTGAAAACAAAGCTAGGGAGTGGGATAACATTAAGGTAGAGTTTAAAAATAGGGTGGAAATGAAAGGGAGCTATGATTAAGAAATAACAGGAATTATTTAGAGGGACTGACAAATGTTAAAGTATTGCAGAACTGGGGGAATCTCACAGACCAAGAAGAGGATCAACTGCAGAATGCTAGGCAGAAAATATGGGATTACCTTGATAATAAGCACAAGCTTAGAAAGACTGCTGTTAAGCAAATGTTTTTGATAATAACAGTAGAGCACAAAAACTTTTAGCACAAAGACTCAGGCAACAGAAAGTAGAAAGGGCTGTTGCCAAACTTAGGGAGCCTATAACAAGGAAGGTAATAAGAGATCCTCTAGAGGCACTAGAAATATTTTGGAAATTGTATGAGATTCTCTATAAAGCAGAGAAATATGAAAATCAAGAAAAGATACAAATGGAAATGTTTATGGAGGAATTAAATATGCCAAGGTTAATGGTAGATGTGGCTCAATTACTAACAGTTAGGATAGGAGGAGATGAGATAAAAATTGTGATGTATAACAAATCGACAGTAAAGTCCCCAGAATAGATGGTATTCCTGGGGAAGTTTGGAAGCTAGGAGGAGAAAAACTGATGCAGATCTGGAAGGTTTTGTTTAACAGTATCTTAAGAGGAGGAAAAGTACCACCATCCTGGAAGAAAGCGGTGGTAACTGTAATACCTAAAGAGGGTAAGGATCCATCAGATCTAGCTTCATACAGGCCCATTTCAATACTAAACTATGATTATAAAGTGTTCATGTCTATAATGGCTAAAAAAATGGCAAAAGTAATGCCAAAACCTATATATATGGATCAATGTGGTTTTGGAAGGGAGGCAAACATTTGACAGTATTAACAGAACAGTGATGATCTGGAGGGAAGCAGAATGTAAGAAAATACCATTGTTGCTGATGGGTCTCAATGCAAAGAAAGCATTTGACAGAGTAAACTGGGACTTTATGAGAAGGGCAATGGAAGCATTTGCATTTCCTGAAAAAAATAAGGTTGATCAGGAGAATATATGAGGGATCAGAGGCGAAAATTAAAGTGGGTGTGGTCCTCTCTGATAATTTCTGCTTGAGCAGAAGAACCAGGCAGGGGTGTCCTCTTTCCCCTGTATTATTTTCATTATATTTAGAACCCTTAGCAAAGAAAAAAGGGACTCAGAAATTCAAGGATATAATTGGTATGGTAGCCAATTTGCAGATGATATTATTTTATACCTGATGAAACCAGAAAAAGATATTACAGTGTTGTGGAACATTTTGAGACAGTTTCAGACCTTTTTGGGATGCAAAATTAATGAAGCTAAAACAAAGGCAATAGTGGTAAATTATGTACCCACATATGAACTGGTTCAGGAATATCCATATTTATGGGGACATGATAACATGAAGCATTTAGTAATATGGATTAAAATGATTCTAGTCTGGCAGCTAAGGATATGTGGGAAGAGACTAAACAAAAGATAATACAAAAGTTGAGAAAATGGAAGCTTTGTTATATGGATATGGATAGTACGATACAAGCAGTTAAAATGTTTTTATTCCCTTTAGCCTTATACACAGGTCAGGCATACGTGTATCAACCAGAGGAGAAGTTGTGGATAGCAATTAATAAAGAGCTGAAGGACTTTACCAGGGAGGAGAAGACCACAAGAGTCAAGTGGGATAAACTGATTCTTCCAGTAGAACAGGTCAGATTGGGATTACCCAGTTTAAATTGGTATTTCAGAGCTACACAGCTAAGACTCCTATACATAGCACAAGCAGAAAACTATAAGTCAAAGTGGAAAGGGATGATGAAACAGGGGGAAGCTCAAGAAACAAGGAAAGACTTGGATTTTGGATGTAGGCCTGTAAGAAAAATAACAGTAGTCATGCAGAATATTATATCCATAAAGTAGCAGAAAGTATTCTAAGAATTAAACCAACACAGGAATGGAAAAAGGAGATTCTGACATTAGGGATGACTGCAATTAGGGATACAAACTATAGGCAAGAGGGGGCTGGAATTTATTGGAGAAAACTGGCAGAGGAACCAAGGCATTAGGAGCAAATAATTGGAGAGAGAAAGATGATAGAATGGGAAGATGCCAAGAATTTATTTGGACTGCAGGTTAGAGACTGCCTTCCCTGTCAGGGACTGATATCAGAGTATAGGCAAAGAGAAAGAAATAAGTGGAGTCCTAAATGAAAGAACAGCACTGGTAGAGTTTTTCACAGACTCTAGAACAGAAGCTGCCATTAAAAAATTAATAATTATTAGAGCATATAAAATATTGCATGATAACTATAAGAATCAATCAGAGGAGGTTAGAAAGGATTGAAAATGTTTACATAGATATTTTTATACCCCAAGTAGACTCCAGTGAATGTTTCCTCAGGAAGACAGCAAATGTTGGAGGTGTGAAGGGGAAGAAAGAGGTAACTGGGAACATATTTTCTGGGAGTGTGGTGATTTGACGGACTTTAAGGATTCCCCACAGGATGCACTGTTGGAGATGCTGGTTGGGCAGATTGGTAGGACGAGGGAGATGATTTTTCTGAGCTATGATACAGAATTGGAATTGCACAGACATGGTAAGGCCTTGCTGTGTCTAATAACAGTGGCTGCCAAAAAAAGCAATTACTAGAAAATGGAAATCAAAATCTAAACCAAATACACTGGAAGTAGTGAATATAGTAACAGAGATAAAACAACTGACAACTGGAATTGAAATCTTTAGAAAAAGGTAGGAGCAAACTACACAGAAAAAATGGGAACTGTGGGAGCAATACAGACAAGGGAGGAATGAGTTTTAAAAGGCAGCAGGACTTAAATGAGCTATGTAATGTTTGAGTAAGGAAAGATTGGGTACATTATAAGTGATGTATAATGTTTGCAACTGGAAGAGTGTCAGTTTGGTTTGTGATGTAAAATGCTTGCAACCAGGATTGTGTTCGTCTGGTTTGTTTTCATTTATGTAAATGTATGCTTGCCTATGTAGTAAGTGATAGTTTACTAAAGATGTTTCTTGTTTACAAAAATAAGGCTGGAATTGAATAATTTATGAAATGTTGCTTAGGTTACATGACATATAGCAATATATGTGAAGTATAATGTTTGTTATGTTACTATAGCTTGATTACTTTTATATGAATGTAAATGTGCCTATGTCACAAATGATAATTCAGTAAAGATGTTTAAAAAAAAAGGTGAAGTTTAAGGAAACTATGTGAAGTCTTAAGAGATGGGGAAGTAGTTCAAAGTGAAGTAATAGCCTACAGTTACATAAGAAATATTAGGGCTGTAGTTAAAGGTCTTGAGGTAAAAGTTGCTACTGTTAGTGTAGTTATAGGTGAAAGGTCTATGATGATACAACTAGAAGTTAGTATCAGTAATAGTGCAGTTGCTATAATAATGAAAAAGTGTCAATTAAAGGGAAAGGGAAAGGTTGTAAGGAGTACGCTAATACTAAAATGTAATTAAGAGTATCAGACCGAGATAACTGTAACTTGGTTAAGTAAGTAATGCTGCTATTGGGCATATTGTTGTGAAGTTAGAAATTCGATTTAAAACAATTAAAAAAACATGTTTGATGCACATTGTGGTGTTTCACCATTGTATATAAGTATCAGTAACTGTTGCGCAATTACTCAATTAAGTGTCAGCACCAATACTGAGAAATGAGTAACTATAGCAGAGGTATTTGTTAGATACATTTTAATGCAGAGATGCAGTGTTTAATGCATTAACAGTAGTATCATCTATTTGGAAACAGTATTTAAATGGCAGGGGTTGAGTCAGCCAGAATGGGCATGGACATATTACTTAAGTGTGAGGGACAGGGTGGTTGGGGAAGAGGCAGTGCAGTGCAAAGTGGACCAGAACTCCCATTCAGCAAGAGTCAATCAGGCTGTGCTTATGCAGTTCTGAGGCCCCTGGGCAGTCTGGTAGTATAAAAACAAAAATACAAATGGTGTATTTTACTGACTAAAACAGAAAAAACAGAAATAAGAAATAAGAAAGATAAAACTTGCACTACTACTCTGTCTGTACAGTAACTTAAAATGGGTCAGTAGCATCACACAGACCCAAAGCAGTAGTAGCAAAAACAATACTGAGCAGAGAAACAAATGTGAGTAAAATGCCAGGAAAGAGTAAACCTGATGGAGGAGAGGCATACTTTCCATCTGTGCTGCTGGCAATCTGAATTCAGGTACAGATAAACTGAACGTGCTAATGACCATGTCTTCTATCCTGGGGGGGGGGGGGATGTCTGTGTGACATCTGATGGAAACCAGGAGCCTCACAGAACATCTCAGGTTTAATATAGGTACTGGATGCCCCCCGTCCCCGTTGTAGAAGGAAGTAATAGTCCACAAAAACTGATAGGGCAAAGAACAGCCATAAAGACATTAAAGTGGACTATTGAGGATAAGAAAGAAATTATGTATTGTTACTATAATGCAAAAAGCACAGAATTTCCAGACACAAGATATACAAAATGATTAAGAGAGAAATTAGAGGAAAGAAAAATACTTCCACATGAAAAACCGTCAGAAGCTTCAAATAAAAATTTGTATTCATTAATACAACAGATTTGTGAAAAACAGTATATAGATCAAGAAATATTGATCTGTTTGGAAAAAGACACATCTGAGGAAGTGCAAAAATATAAACAATAAAACCTAGAGATTTTTGAAATGTATAAAAAAGAAATATCAACATGGGAAAGAAAGAGAGATTTGATATGGTGCAATACTTATGCAAAGGAAAAAGCCAAATTAATCAGTATAAAGAAGGCAGCCCCAAAGATATTTGAAGAGAAATACAGGCAAAGACATCCAGATATGAAAGATTTCACAATAAAGAAAATAATATCACAAAGAGGGAATGTAGAAAAGAAGATCAGTAAAGTAGAAGTTAAAAAAATGGAAGTTGAAGTTATGGAGTGTCTGTGAAGTAAAGGATTTGGTGAAGAAGGTCTAACACAGGTTACATCACTGCAAGATGGAGCGAGTCCACAAAGTAAGGAGAAGCAGGAAGATCAGTAGACATCTAAAGAAGAAATATGAACATGGGAAAGAAAAAGAGGTTTACTATGGTGTGATACTTATGCAAAGCAGAAAGCAAAACTAACCAATAAAAAAGAGCAGCACCAAAGATATTTGAAGAGAAATACAGACAAAGGAATCCAGGTATGGAAAACTTTACAATACAAAAAATAAGAAGACAAAGAGGAAAAGTAGAAAAAGAGATTAGTAATGGAGAAGTTAAAGAAATAGAAACTGAGGTTATGGAGTACCTACAAAGTGAAGGATTCAGTGTAGAAAATCTAATTCAGAAGCACCACAACAGGATAGAGCAATGGATATCCAAATTAAGGGGAAACCAGTGGAGTGGGAAGCAATTGGTCAGTTGCCATATGAAGATATTTTGGAGCCTTCCATAGGAAACCAGTATAAACGTTCACTTGAAGCTGGACAGCAAGGGAAGGAAAGGGAAACTGGAAACTCTGACAAAGTCAATGTGGAGGAGTGACAGGCCAGTGAGTTCCCATATGACAGAGCAACGGATGTCAAAGGATGAAATTGAAGAGAATATGCCACAGGAAGATGCTACAGAACTGTCTATAGAATGCCTGCAGGAAATGGAAAATAAAAAATGTGCCCTCAGTTTAGAACAAAACGAGTTAAGAGAAGTGTTGCTTGATTTAACAAAGATAGATAGACATATTAACATCAGTGAAAGAAATAGACTGCAGAAGGTCAATAAAACCCAAAAAGTCAGAAGTTTGATAAAACAAATGAACACAGTAATTAGGACTGTTCATAGAGATCCATGTGATATAACAGAAGTAAACAGGATATACTACTGTGCAACTAAATTAATAACTGATAAAGTTCTACCACAAGAACACAGTGTAGTGAGGGAAAGGAAGGGGAAAAATCGAATACCATCCTGGAAGTATCGAATAGAGAAAACTATAAAGCAATTAAGACAAGAAGTGTTACTACTAGATGGAACGGGGAACAGATCAACAAAAATACTAAGAAAGATAGACGTAATAAAAACAGTGTGCTGTATTAGAACAAACCAGGCTCTATCATGCACTAGCGCAAATAACAAGCTAAAAATCTCAGCACAAGCAGAAAAATAAGATATGCAGATAAATATAAAGGAAAAGTACAAAATAAGCAATTTATTGATGACCCAAATTTTTTTACAGAGAATTAGGAAACAAGGTAAAAGGAATTGAAAGACCACCAAAAAAAAGAAGAAACAGATACATTTTTGAGAAGTATTTATGAAAATCCTGTGGAACATAACAAAGATGTTAAAAGGATAGAAGAAGTAAAGAAAAGAATAAGAAGTTTAGAGGTACAGGATTTAAAATGAGATGAAGTAACAGCCACAGAGATTAAAACAGTTAAGAAAAGCATCCAATTGGAAAACCCCAGGCCCAGATGCAGTACTTAACATCTGGCTAAAAATTATTAATATCTTTGCACAGAAATTTAGCAATGAGTAAGAACTATTTATATGCGCACCCTGAACAGACACCAAACTGGCTAACAATAGGAAAAACAATGCTCCTACTTAAGAGTGAACCTGCAAGCTACCCTAAAAACTATAGACCAATAACTTGCCTTCTGATGACGTATAAACTATACACAGGAACTGATGCTGACAGAGTTTATCATCATTTAGAAGAAAACTCAATTATAGCAGTAGAACAAAAGGGCAATAAAAGAAAGTCATGTGGAAGGATTATTTGTTGCTAAATAAAGTCATAGTGGAGTACTATAAAAAGGGGAAGAATCTAAGTATGGCATGGACTGACTGCAAAAAAGCATTTGATAGTATCCCACATTCATGGATAAAAGAGGGCTTAAAAATGCATAAGATACACCCTACATTGATCGACTAAATTATAGTGACCATGAAACAGTGGCAGACTACTTTACAATTAAGTCACGATAAAGGACAATTTATTATCACAGGGATAACAATTAAAAGGGGAATATTCCAGGGTAACTCTGTCACCGCTGCTATTCTGCCTTGCCCTTAACACATTAAGCTGGCTACTTAACATCTTAGGCCATGGCTATAATTTGGCTCCTAGAAAATAACAGAGTGTAAAGACTTCTTATCTTCTCTTTGTCAATGATTTAAAACTGTATAGCTCATCAAATGAGGAACTAAAAGTACAACAGCAAGTTGTCAAAACTTTTTCAGATGATATAATAATGTTATTTGGTCTTGATAAATGTGCAAAGGCAAACTATAAGCAGGAAAACTGCAGCACCAGGAAAACATCACTTTGGGGCAAGAATGTGATATAAAAGAATTTGAGCAAGAGGGAGTATATAAATATTTCAGAATTGATGAAGGATCAACAATAAAACATGAACAAATGTGAATAAAAGCCCCAGATTCACTATCCTTTTGTGCAGGACTAGCTTAGTCCTGTATGGAAGCGGCTGTTTAGGAGCAGGACAGCAGTGTGCCATGCATATTAATGCAGGCACTCTGCCTGAGCTCCTATACGGACACGGAGCGTGTACGAGTGCAGGGGGAGTGTCTGAGAGCAGAGCTCTCGGAATATACATGCCCCTGCAATGAAGAACAGCAGAGTATGAATAGGAATGAGCGAGATTGCTCATAGGTGTTTGCATACCCCCAGCAACACCCCCCCACGTTTACAAGAGCAATAGTTAAAACATAAAATATAAAGAAGTTTTTTTTTTTTATGAAACAGATTAAATGTAACTGTAGGTGCGGGGTTTGCCCACCGCTTAGCTACGATTAATGCAGCTTAAATGGCACAAGAGTATAAAAAGCAAGATATATGCAAATGAAGCAGTACAGCAATAGTGTAATGGGCAGAGCATTCGCCTTATGAGCAGTCATTCCTGGTTTGCGTCCCACTCCAGTACAATCCATTTTCCATGTCAAATCACTGTATGATCAATTTATTTTGTTGCATGACCTACAATAACACATATTTATAACATTTATATATTTAAAACATATATTTGTGAAATGGAGTACTGCATTAAATGCAGATGTGAGGTGTCATTGACATAATGTTGCAAAGTCCACAGATAATCACAAGTGCCCCATACAGTATATGTACACAGGGATCAGGGATACAAATGTAAGGTAAAATGTGTAATGAATGATAACTCCATACAGTTTCCAAATTCACTACCTTCCCAAGAACCATTAGGCATCACTGTCTAAATTAGTGCGGTGGTAAGCGGATGTAAGCACTAGTAATCAAGTGTAAGCACTATTAAGCAGTAGTAAGTGGGAGTGAGCATATTTAAGCAGTAGTAAATAAGTTTAAGCCCATTTGCATGGGAGTAAGCAATGCGCACACAGGTTAAGCAATATTGAAGCTAACTCTCTGTAAGCATATTTAACCAGAGGTTAGCATTGCTTACCTTTGCGCAAACCCATGCAAACCCACTTACAATTGCTTAAAAGTGCCTTAAGCACTCTGTATGCATCAGCTGCTGATCTGGCCAGAAACAAAATAAACAGCATTTGCAGGTCTTGAACCCAGGACCCTGTAAACTATAGTCACAGTAGTTAACTACTAAGCCATCACAGCAGTACATAAGACTGAGGTATCACTAAACAGATCCTCACTATAGGAAATTCAAACTGAACATCTGAAAGGAATCTATATGCAGTTTTATATTGTATATCCTACTACAGGACATAAATATGTGAACTGGAGTACTGCATTAAGCCCAGATGTGAGGTGTCATTGTAATAAAGTGTTGAAATCCCCTAATAAACATAAAGATCCCATACAGTGTATATACACATGACTCATGGATACCAAACACATATATAACATGTAATGAATAATAAATCCATGCCACAATGCAGATATAATGCAACTTAAATATTAAGCAACGCTAAGCATTACACAGCCCAGCTTAGTAGGCGTAAGCAATGTGTAGGTCATCTAACTCAGTCCGCCCATTGGTATACCCCTTTAAGCAATGCCAACCTTAGGTAAGCAAGTTTGCCCATAGCTTAGCATTTTCAAAATTGTCCAATAACGGCAAAGTGTGGGAAACCGGCCCTATTTAAACGCAACAGGTGGGAATACATCTCATAACTGGTTGTAGCTTCCCCTTGTAGGCAATATGTCTGGAATGCGAGAGGGTGTGTGCTTTTGGGTGAAGTACTGAGGCATTCAGGAGTTCAGAGTCATGGCAGGACTCCTTGTGAAAGACCATGAGCAGAGACTGCTGCAGGGCCAGTACCAGGGTTCCCAATACAAAGTGGAAGCCTGGGACCATCTCACCCATGACTTCAGCAGTGCCACTAGCATACCCCAAACTGGTGAGCAGGTCAGGCATCACTATGCCAACCTGAAGCAGCAAAAGGGGGGATCTCTTGGATCAGTGGATCCAAGAGGCTAGGAGGACAGGGGGGGTCCCAGCCGTGTGTAAATATCAGTCCCCTACCTGTTTAATAATTGCTAGCTCATGTATATTATGGATAGGTATGGCTAAATATTCCTCTTATGTCTTTCACAATGGCAAGTGAGCGGGCTATGAACCAGGAGGCCCATGGATGTCAATTGGGGTGGTTGCGATGTGAGGCAGGTTAGTAATACTCTTGCATGTACTGTCATATGAAATAAATCTAAAAGTAGTAGTAAGTTAATTGCCTGTATAAAACCAGTATTCTTTAAGGCATGTACTGCATACACCAGAGAATATGGCAGGAAGAGTCTCATATATGTTGCATGTAAATAAAGCATAATAGCTTGACAATAAAGGTCTAACTGCTGGACTCCATGTGTTTACTCTGGTATCATATGGTAATGTAGATTTGCAATCACTTAATAGTACTGTTGTATTAAGCACTGTTACCCACATTGTGCTACATAAATAAAATGTATAGGAATGTCTGTATATGACTGGTGTAATCCCAAGAGGTCATATAGTACAACTGAGAGAGACAAAGACAGAAAATAGTGAAAAGACAGCCAAAATACAAATAGCACACTCAACTGAGACGTGAGCTCTTGTATTTTTAGCACACATGGCCATGGTTCGAATCCTGGGAGTGGTAATAGGCTGCATACAGAATCACATCCCACATGTCCAGAATGTCCAGTAAATCAGCCCATATATGCTGCCTGTCACCATGTCAATCTGGGAAATTAGTGGGATGATCCCAGACATTTAGGCAGCAAACAAGAAATACAACTGATTGTCAGACATCTATGAGCACAAACCTGCCACTCTAGAAACTCCCCAAAATGTTATGAGAGTAATAAGCCAAGTATGTCCCATCTACACCCCCATGTTGTTAAGCTGTGACCAGAGTGTGTACAGTAACAGAGTGAGATGTATGTGCATAATACTAATGTGGAATCTGGTAATTTGTGTGGCAACATTCAGGTAGTGCTAACAAACATTGCTCCCACAGGTCTGTCAGATATGAACACTGTGCCTAGAAATAAAAGAGTCATATCCTGTACTGGTACTATGTACACTGGTATTGTATGGCATTGTTAGTGTTGCAGTTACTCTGAATAATAAGGTATCACTCATCACTGTCACCCACACTGTGCTACATGATATAACTGTCTAGGACATCCTGTATAAGATTGTTGTAATACAAGGTCAGAATGTAAAACCACAGGAGAACTATAGACAGAAATCAGATAAGAGATTCACAGCAATATTATACAGCACACACAACTGTGATGAACAGTGTTTTATTTTTAGCAGACACAGCTATGGTCCGAATCCTGGGAGTGGTAGTAAGCTGTATGCAGAATCATACCCCACAACTGTACAGAAATATCCAGAATGTCCAGTTAATTGGCCCATATCTGCCGGCTGTCACCCTGTCCCCCTGGCATATCAGTGTGCTAATCTCTGACATGTAGGCAGCATTTCATGTCATATAACCGACTGTCAGGCCTGTACATATTTGAAAAATGTCAATGAAAACAAACCTGTCATTGTACAATTCACTAAGAGGGCAATAGTTGAAATATGTCCCAGTTCACCTGCATGTGGTCAAGACATGCCCAGAGTCAGTGCAAAAAGAGATGGACAGGTATGTGCATAACATCAACCTGGAATCTGGGAGTATGTGTAGAAACAGTGTTAACAAACAATTCTTCCACAGGTATACCAGGTAAGAGGTGTATACTGCAGGTAAAACCAGTTCAAGTATATAGTTGTCGACAGCCATACCACTGTCCAAAGTTAGGCAATAGTGTAGTGTACTAATACTTGTAAGGTACAGATAACAGCACTGACTAGGAAAGCAATGCTAACTACAGGAATATACTAGTTGTTAATTGACATCCCCCTCCACCATATCTGCAACAATAAACTAAATACCCAACTCAATTGGTAATTGCTGACTTAACTCTAATGTTGGGACATATGTCCTATTGTTTGATAATTATTTAAATCTGTTTCTATGCATGTGCTATGTTGAAATACTCCCACATTGTTGGCATGGTGCCATCAATGTACCTGCATGCTGTTGTAATTACCACTGTGGTCCCATATAAGCATGTGTTCTGTTTGCTATGCAACTGTTCCATATCTGGTGTTTGGGTTAATGGGAATATCTATGAATGCTGTTATACCTAATTCTGGAATGTGTTGACTATTACTAACCCACATATGTTGATAAAACTTAAACACCATAGCACGTATGGGAATGTGGGTCCCTGCAGACCCACCTGTCCCACCTCAGCTGTCCGTGGTACCGGGCACCAGCATGTCTGGAGCCCAACCCGGGACCTTCTCGCCCTTTGGTCCTGCACCACCTTTGGGTGGAACTGTCTCTTCACTTTTTCCCTTAGAACTGATCTAGTTCTCATAATAAACACCCTATTCCTACTCTAAAGCCTGGCACTTGCTCACTAAAGCAATTATATAAGTCAGCACTAAAAAATTAAAAGCACTACATCCTCACAAACTCCCCTTGAGTACCTTGTTCCCCATTGGCCCTTTTTTCAATTATAAAGGAATTCCCAATACTATTCTAGCATGTCCAAAGGTCAGTTGTCAATCTCCTCTCCGGTCCAGCTGGTGAATCTGGGAATCTTGAGGCAATGTTACAACTGCCTCATGTACACAGACAACGCTCTCCTCCTCCCAACAAATTCCAACACATGTGAGAGATGCAACCATATAGCCAAACTGGAGGCTAAGCTCTCTCAACTCAGTACTGACGTAACCAGTCAGGAGGAGAAGGAAACCACACTCACTACAATTCCAGTCTCACATAGACCTACCATGACAGCAAACCAAACACATAAACACACAAAAACATACTCGGAGGCTCTAAATAAAAATCTGCCTAAGCAGCAGAGACCTCCAAAGCAGACACTCAAGCAACCGCTACCCCAAAACAAAACACGTGCAACACATAGCTCACAAAGCCAGTGGGCCGAACAGTCACAGCCCTTAAGGCTAAATAACACACATGATACACTTGTAATAGGTGACTCTATCGTCAGGCAAACTGACATCCCGCTCACCAGGCTAAACAAGGAGAAGGTCAAGGTGAGCTGCCTGTCGGGTGCTAGGATCCACCACATAACACAAGCACTCAGGTCACTCCAAGGCAAGTACAAATATAACTCAGTCATTGTCCATGCTGGTGTGAATGACCTGAGACATACCTTCCTGAACTACATGAAAAGAGACATAGAGGAGCTCTCTGAGCATGTAGACCAGGCTGGTATGACCCTGACCTTGAGTAGCATCTTACCCTCACCAAGAATGATGCCACAATATGAAGACAAAATGATCAATTTCAACAATTGGCTTAAGTATTGGTGTTATTCAAAGGGGATCCAATGCCTGTCAGCCTGGGATGACATGCTCGACAAGCCACAATGCTTCACTAGGGACGGCTTGCACCTGTCACCCCTGGGCTTTCGGATACTGGCAAAGGCTCTTGCCACCCCCATAGTGCCTTTTTTAGGCAAGGCTCAAAAGACAAACCCACCTCCATAGGTATCACAAGGGATAAGAAACTAAGAGTAATGCTACTCAACGCCAGAAGTCTAAACCTCAAGATGCACGCACTCGAAACTCTCCTTAGAGTGGAGAACATCGATATCTGTGCGGTAACAGAAACCTGGTTCAAGGCTCCCGAGAGCACCCGAGCACTACCAGGTTATACCTCATACCATGCTTTTCGGCCCCAAAACTTGGACCGAATCACAAAAGGAGGGGGAATATCAATATTCGTCAAAGATACCCACACCTCCAGGTTGGTGGCACAGCACGAAGCATCAGAGACTATCCATGTGCAACTAACAGTGGGTAAAACTGCCTTCCAGTTTATAGCCTGCTACAGACCACCCTCCCAAACCCAGGAACCCCACTCGGCCTTCCTGAGAACACTGAAAAATATGAAGGTCTCTCCAAACACCATTATATTGGGTGACTTCAACTACCCAAACATAAACTGGGAGCATTACTCTAGCTCCAACACCCTAGCCCAAAGGTTCCTAAAATTTATAAACTCAAATGCTATGGAACAACTTGTTATCACTCCCACAAGAGGGGAAAACATACTAGACCTGATCATCACCAACATGGGGCTCTATGCCTCAGACCAGAAGTGTATCCCTCACTGGTAAGATCAGACCATAAACTAATCTCACTGGATATTCACATCCCAGCCCCACCCCCTGCCCAGAAAACCACAGTGAAAAACTTCTCTAAAGCAAATTTCACACTCCTCAAAACTGAGGTGGAATCCTTCAGAGCCCTCGGGCCGGTGGAAAATACGGCCCAGACCGCAGAATCCTTTATAAACGCATTCTATGAACACCTTCAGGAATGCATGGATCATGCAATCCCAAATAAAACCAAGACCCAATCCTCCAAAGGCAGGCATCCTGTCTGGTGGACCCCAGCCATAAACAAACTATACAATAGAAGGAGGAAGCTACTACATGATAGAGCAAAATCCAAAAAAGGGAAGGCATCTCTGATCAGTATTAGCAAAAAACTACGGGCACTCATAAAATCGTCTAAGGCCAGCTTCCAGAGAAAAATTGCACAGGACACTAAGGATAATCACAAGGCTTTCTTTAGTTATGTTAGGAACCTGGGTGGGAATTCCCAGATATGTTCAGAATTAGTCCAAAATGACAAAAAATACACCAAACCCACAAACATTGCTGACATCCTAGCTGACAGGTTCAGCGCAAACTTCTCCCCCCCCACCAAAAGGGCAAATATCTATCCCAGCAGAAGCCCCCCTGACATCTTAGATGCTCAGGTAAGAGCTGCCCTCTCCAAAGCAAAAAACACAGCATCAATGGGAGCAGACGATGTCCCGGGCTGCGTCCTACATGAACTCCAAGAAGAGCTAAACCCAAACATAAAACTACTGTTCAATCTCAGCCTTACTACAGGATATGTACCCAAAGAGTGGCGTACAGCAACAGTGGTCCCTCTCCACAAAGATGGTGCCTCAACGGATCCTGGAAACTATCGCCCCATAAGCCTGACTAGCTTGGTCTGCAAAGCTATGGAAAGGATCATCATGGACCTCATAAAAAAAAAAATTGGGGACCTACAGACACTGGATCCTACCCAGTTCGGCTTTGTTAAGGGCAGATCCTGCCTCTTAAACCTGGTTGATTTCTTTAAAACAGTCACCAAGGCCATTGACGAGGGGAACATGGTCCACACAGCCTACCTGAACCTCGCAAAAGCCTTCGATACAATACCCCACTCGGGCATTATAGATAAGCTCACCAGCTTAAATATAAACCCCTATGTGACTAGATGGGTTGCAAACTGGCTCAAGGACAGAACCCACATGGTTAGAATTGCTGAAGCCATGTCAAACTCCAAACCAGTTACAAGTGGAATCCCACAAGGCTCAGTTCTGGGACCTCTCTTGTTCGGTATATATTTCTCGGAGGTACAGGCCAACACGGAAGGACTGTGGCTGACCAAGTTCGCAGATGACTGCAAACTAGACGCCATAATCGACTCTCCAGCCGACACAAGCATCCTCCAAAAGGGCCTCATAGAAACAGACAGCTGGTGCCAGAGCCATGGCCTCAAGCTAAACGCCAAAAAGTGTATAGTCATCCCCTTTGGCAAAAACAAAGTCCCCACAAATTACCACAAAGGTGGTAATCCATTAAGTACGGAAGAAGTAATTAGGGACCTGGGGACCCAAGTTGATAGCAATCTCTCATTTGAAAAGCACGTGGCCAAAGTGGTTAGAAAAACATTTTATATAGTCCACCTAATCATGAAGGGATTCACATCTAGATCAGGGGAGGTCATCGTGCCTCTTTACTCATCCCTCATCAGGCCCATAATTTAGTACAATGCCCCTTTTGGGATGTACCTTACCAGACACCTGCAGCAACTGGAAAGACCCCAAAAGTACCTCACCAAGAGGATCAAAGGGCTCAAACAGATGCCATATGCTGCCCAGTTAAAGAAACTCCAGCTCTACTCAGTGGCATACTGCCTGCTCAGAGGCGATCTGTGCCTGACGTATAAAGCCATGTCCAACCCGGAATTAATGGACATGCTGCACCTCAGAAAATCCAAATCCATCGAGCTACGCACTCAAGAAACTTCAACCTCAGCACTGAAATAAATAGGACATGCTGGAGGGACAGATTCATAACCCAGAGGCTCCCTTCACTCTGGAATAAAATCCCAGTCCAGGTTAGGCAGAGTCCGTCATTGACTCTCTTCAAGAGGAATCTTGATGAGTGGATGGGAGATCGTAGGTTTACCCCAGGTATCACTTCTGTGTCACTGTTAGACAGAGGCACAGTATACTAACCTCGAAAAAGGGCATAGCAAAATTAATTTAAAATGGGTGGCAAAAGCCAAACACACTCTGGCTAGGCTTATAAATGCCCTAGGGCAGATAGCCTAGTATGAGCCTATGAACCTACACATTCAGCAATGGGTTGTACACCTGTGAGGTTTGGTGCACAGTACATGGCAGGGTGCAGGACAGGTGCACAGCAATACTGTGTACATGGGTGCAATGTTTTCCATGGGAAGGGGCATCACCTAATAAGACAGCCCATGCATCACACACATGTATACTTTTGCTAGCATGGATTGACTATAGCTGCACTGCATGCTGTTGTGTACCATATGTTATGCATGTTGACAGATGGGTAATGGGAGGACTGTGTGTACTATCTTTGTGCAACCTTGTGTGTGTGTGTGTGTGTGTGTGTGTGTGTGTGTGTGTGTGTGTGTGTGTGTGTGTGTGTGTGTGTGTGGTTATTTTGTTTGTAGGTTCAACCTGGTGAAGTGGAGGGAGGTTGATGCATGTAGGATGTGTGTGTGCATGTGTGTGTTTGTGTGGGTGTCCATGTATGCACATGTGTGATTGTGAGGTTGTTCACACGGCAGTACTTCCCTTTAGGATTGTGCAGTACATGGACATGGACTGACACATGACACACCAGGAATACTTGTCTGATATGTAATCACAGGACAGCTGATAGTATAATAAGGTTTGTAGCATGGAACATGCATTGGGAGGGAAAGTAGACACCAGGTATACCCTTAATATCACATTCAGCAGAGAGGTGAATGACAACCCACATATGCAGCACTACAGATGCATTGGGGAATTACTAGACAACACCAGGGAGTGTACCCATATACTACAGTTGTCACATGATAGGTTGATTGAGCAGCATATCTGGCATGTACTGAGCAATACTTACACATGACACTCCAGTGCGTGACATTATGGAGTGAACGCAGTAGCCCCTCACATATAGGGGCCATGCTCACGATGTCCGGACATACACAGGGTGAACAATGAATGACAGCAGTGAGGCCATGTAAAACCTACTCCACTCAGGTCAAGGAGGTAATGGAGTAACAGGTCTTGTGTTGTGATCACTTGTCTAGGCATTTAGAGGAAAGATACATTAATGAGTGATATTAATGAGTGTATGTTACCAAGTGTGATGCAGGATGGGGAACGTAGGGGAATAAACGTGGGACTGTCTGTAAAATCATGGACAGGTAGGTATTAAGGTGGAATGTGTGTGTGTGTGTGTGTGTGTGTGTGTGTGTGTGTGTGTGTGTGTGTGTGTGTGTGTGTGTGTGTGTACTGTTATGCAATGCTGTACAGGTCTTAAAGTGCGTTTCTTGTTTTCCCCCACAAATGGTGAGGTGGGTCAGGGTCCCTCCTACATACAATCTGATGTTGGTGTTCATACAGACACCGAAGATGATGACAGTACTACTGAGGCACAGATGGGGTTGTCAGAGGCTGAAACTGTGCCATCATTTGACATCCCTCTCTTAGCCACCCCAACTCCGCACACAGTTTCAGTACTTATACATACCCCATCACCAGTGGCCATAGCAGAGGGATAGTTGGTGGTTGGTGACAGGGCACAGGAGAGTGTGGTATCCATGCCTACTGTATCTGGTCACAGCAGGCATAGCCAGATGTCCAGCAGCGCACCACATAGTCAGTGGTCACCATAAAGTGGTACATGGGACATATACAGGGTGTACCATGGTGTAATGACAGTGTACACAGCACCCACATCCCAGAGTAGATATTGTACTCACTGGAACCCATAATGACACTATGACATACCCACCATCACACCTTGCCCATGACTGCAATACAACCCATTGTATATCACAACAGTGGTACTACAGGGATATGCATCTAATGCACATGCCACAGGCATAGTAGGGTGTTGCATTGTCATGCCTCACATATGGGCAGCAACAACACTATCTGTATTACTGTGTGGCAATGCATATTGTAATAGGAGTATGTGGCCTCGGAATGCTGTACCCTACAAATATACAGACATGCACATATACACACATTTGTTATAACTCAATGGGTAGCCCATGCCTATCGACCCATTTGTGTAACACTGTTGTGCTGGTACTGCAAGGCTCAAGTAGCTGGTAGGGAGAGGAGCATTACAGGGTACATGTAATGTCTGATAGAGCAGCAGCATCTGACTATGGCAATTGGTGTTGTGGTGGTTGTGAAGGCCCTCATGGAATTCCCAACTACATGTGTACTAACACAGAGACACTGTTATTCTCAGTAATGCACAAGTACACATGTGTCAGTACTGGGGTGCATCGCTGCAGGTGGTCATAGCTGTGTACCTGGCTATTGTCCATGGAGATATGAGTTGTGTAGGGGATGTGTGTACAGTGGTATCATGCTACTTGTCATGTGCCAGCAGGCAATCTATCAACAGACACCACTGTGGTGACCCTCAGGGTGAGAGTGACATGCATCAGCCAATCCTCTGGGTGCCTCCTGCACATGGCCTCTAAGGTGATCCATTTGACATGTATGAAACATGTATTACAACACATGGTTAGTGTCTGTGATGGAGACCTGTACCCAAGCATGTTCTGTTGACTGTGGTAGTGTAGTGGAGGTACCCATGGCATGTGGTGCAAACAGGGTGTTGTCTCCTATATGTGCCAGTTATTACAGAGCTGGGCAGACATGTCAGTGTCAATCAAGCATAGGCTGCCTGTATGTATCCAAGCTGGATACCTGCCATCTGCACATCTGTACAGGGACTGACAGACATTAGCTTGGCAAGTAGCTATGCAGTAGGATGAATGTGTCAACAGATAGAAGTTTGACAACAATATGTATGCCATTACTACATGTTGGAACCCCTCACTAACATGTGCTGTACAGATGGTAGTCTACAATTACATTCCACATTGGATCATTATCCAGTAGGGGATATATACTGTGACACAGCTCAAACACCAGGAACATGACAGTGAGGCCTCAGAGTCCAGCTATGCCTGCAGGTATGCTTGTTCTCAGTACTACATTTAGCACTCTACTCTTGCCTGGGAAAGCACTGTCAACAGTAGCATTGCCACAATACATTACATGCCAGTGTGACAGCACGTACCCTGGGTTACTACCTTTGTATGTAACACATTCACATGGATAACAGTGCTGTACAGGTCTCATATACTTGTGTGTCCCAGACATGACACTCACACCCCTTGCTACTGTAATGACAGCACATAGGTGAATGTATTATACATGGCATTACATAGACTTATTACGGATGTAATTACCCTGCTATGTTATCAGACTGGGTGGTAAGCACTGGTTACCAGGGTTAAGCCAAACTTAGCATGTGTCAGCATTGCTGCAATATAACAGCTAAGCAGATTTGTGCACTGGTAAGGAAAGCCTACATGGTGTAAGTGCCCATATGTTTAACCATACCTTACCACTGCTTAGCTTCATGCAAACCCGCGTAAACACACTAAAAGCTGCTCAAAACCACCTTACTCACTCTGTATCCAACAGCCCTTGTTCTGCCCAGCAACAAAATACACAACCCTTGCAGGTCTTGAACCCAGCACCCTGTATAGTCACAACAGTTAATCACTACGCCATGACCACTGTGAAGACAATTGTTTTTCCAATATATCTATCACTACACATATTGATTAGTACTGAACAATTGCTTTGACTTCCACAATTGTGTAGTATGTGTTATTGATATTACTGTTGCATCACATATGTTGTTATATCAAAATGTGCACATATCAGATACATACGGTGACATACATCTGGGAAGGTATACACAACTGTGATGTTTACACATGACAGGAATATGGGTATATACATATACATTATGTTGATATATGTCTACATGTACATACATATGTATATTCATACATATGTCTGTTTACACATCTGTATAGTGCATCATATATATGGCCATTTGTAGATCTCTTTGTATATATATATATATATATATATATATATATATATATATATATATATATATGTATGTACATCCTATGTGTACAGATATACCTATTTATGTTGATATATATATATATATATATATATATATATATATATATAAATATCTATAACTATATGTGCGTACATATCTATTCAGATATACCTATTTATGTCGATATATACGTAGATATCCATAACTATATGTGTATATGTATCTACATCTGTATATGTACATGTATATATTTGAGTGTTTATATGTATATACATCCTCTTAGTGCAAGGGGATGTTATGCATGTATTGCAGGTATATATGTAGACTGTTGCTACTGTAATAGGGGTTGTCTTAGTAGACATGTTGTGTGTGGGAGGTCACATCTGCTTTTGACATGTGAGCCATTGGCTACTGACAGACATCCTAATGACATCATAGTACAGTATCACTGCTAGCACAATAATGATCCTGTGGACTACAGCAGAGATATGACCAATATATTGAACAGTCTGGCACTCTGTGTGTACACATATCCCCTTCATGCAAGACATGTGGACCACACCTCCCAATGTGGATGTTAATAGTTATGTACGTGGGTATATCACATAAATACTGGACTACATATGCCCACACAGTTTATACATGCACACACGCCAGTCTGTCCTGACACACAATACCTGGTGGTGCAGAAGTCACATGGCCACATACTACCCAGTAATTAGTGACATACATCTGTACAGAATCCCACTGCTTTGTGCTTTGTCAGAAATACACAACAGTTATGGTGGCATGGCAGCAGTATGTCTTGCAAATAACTGGACATAACAGCACACTGGGTAATTACACTAGACTGCTAGGCATGTCACAAAGCACTGTGCAAACTACAGGCAGACTGCCACAATGCTGGACTACATTTTGTATGGGGGAATACACATGTACCTGCGATTATAGCGGGCACTACATGCATGTCACAGCACAGAGTAACAGACACCTGTGAGAAAGTGCATACCCACAACCAATGTAAACACAGCAACAGCCACATATGGTACACAAGCTTAATATGACACTATATGGACTGTCTGATAAACACCATCCTCATATGTGCCACTCACACACTAACCCTACATACACTGGGTCATGGCACAGTGTGGTCCGATGGCTGTCTGTAGTATGGGACACATGTGTGTCTGGCCCTACAAACATGTGAGCCAATAGGGTACTATACACTGGAGCAGCATGTAACATCAGATAAAACAGGACCAAGAACAATGGCATCTACCACAGTCTGTGCAAAGCCCAAGGTATGTATGCGCAATACACATACTGTCAACAATCACCTTAAGTACGCAGACCCCAGTACTGTACACACAACCAAAGAATGTCCAAGTTATGTCTTCAGAAACAACCCCCACTATACATAACATGTCCAGCAGTCTGATATCTGACTGGCTTGTTATAAGGTATGATGTCAATAAATAATGGTGTACAGAACATATGCACCTCTTACTGCATGACATATGTACAAAGGTTGACAGACTTGTGGTTGGAGCTACAAACACTAGCCCAATATTGGCATGTTGCTTTGATAACCTCATACATTTACTGTTGTACCAGGGTTTGTTGTGACATATGTCCTATGAGGGATATGAAGTCAGTAACTCTCATGGCTGTCACCATGTACTGACTGCAATCATCTCACTATGCTTCTGCAGTTCTCAGATAGGTGTTCTGTGAGTAACACAAGAAACAAAAGTCTCCACACACTGCTCAGTCTGCAGATGACCCTACAGATGGGAGTTTCCTCAAAAACATAGCACTGTCATGACAGGTATTAAAACATGTAGACCAGCCATATCCAAACACACCCTGTTAAAGTGACATTACTCCAAATGCAGAATAGCAACACTTAGATTCTGTAGTCATGTCTGGCACATCCCCCTCCTGTCTGTTGGCCTGCTTCCACAGTGTATGTTGTTAGAGGTAAATCCCAAAACTATCTGTGATGCTGTTTGCCAAACACCAGATCTAGGTCCTGCTCACAGTGAAGGAAAAGGCCCAACACCAACATGATGTTCCTAGATATTGGAGTGTGTTTCCATGCAATTGGCTATGGGAATGTTACCACAGCTGTTGCACATGCAATCAGCTAGAGGAGGACTGCAATTCGTACACAGGCCATCAGCTGATCATGAACATCACTTACAAAACAAAAGTTGCTGCCTAAGCAAAGCAGGTGTACTTCTCCACATCCACCAGAGAGGGAGTGAGAGAGACAGAGACAAAGTAAGTCAGGGAGGGGGTGGGAGAGTAAAACCTAAGCATGTTTGTGTCACATACCTACCAGTACAGGGTTTCAAACCTCTGACTGACTATGTAGTGATATTACATGTCTATGCAGTTATTGCATGCACCACATAGATTACATGTTGGGGAGCTATCCAAAGGCATATGTGATGGTGAGTGACATCTGCAACAGTGATATAGTAGCGATATGGTAAGTGTAGCACACGAGCCTGTCCACATGAACAGGTGTCAATGTCAACACATCCACACTCTCTCAGGGACTCACACACACTGACACACTTGGCAGTGTCAGGGATACGCTTCCTAAGTAGTTAGTTTGCCACAATGCAGTAATGTGCAGGTATCACATGCACCACAGGGGTTATCCGGAGGTTATATGGGCAAAGGGTATGTGAAGGTGTCTGACATCAAACAGCATGCTTCAGTATGCCAATGGGAGTTCTGAGTGTGAATGTGGTCAAAAGCATCATACAGCACACACAGACACAGGGTGCCAGTACTGACATGCATGGGTGCATTGCTTC
This sequence comes from Protopterus annectens, assembly GCF_019279795.1. NCBI lineage: Eukaryota > Metazoa > Chordata > Ceratodontiformes > Protopteridae > Protopterus > Protopterus annectens. The sequence continues at coordinate 1,036,041,697 of NC_056729.1, forward strand.
ACGGGTGTGTAGTGGTTGACTGTACCAGAAGGCTATACAAGGCTAGGTGAAGTGTAAACCTTGGCATCAGGCCACATGACAATAGTCTGCAGAGTGGCTCAGGGGTGTAGTGTCTGGGTTGGCCCACACAGGTGGGTATTGTATGCACCATCCAGTCACCTGAGTTACTATTGTGTGTGGCCAGTGCTGTGCAATGCTTGCCATGCATGTGTTCTATAGTCCATGACATGGACGGTGTCTGGGATGTGCTCACATCCCACATGCATGTACTGTGACATGTGGAACTGTACAAAAAAAACACAAAAAAGAAGGGGAGCTGGTGATGAAGTAGAGAAGCACAAACCAAAATATCTACAAGCAAGAAAAAATGCTGCTCCACACCGTCAAAATTTTTATTAAAACAGACAAAGCTTTCAGATAAAATATCCTTCTTCAGTGTCTTTAAATAAGTGTAAAGACACTGAAGAAGGATATTTTATCTGAAAGCTTTGTCTGTTTTAATAAAAGTTTTGAAGGTGTGAAGCAGCATTTTTTCTTACATGTGGAACTGTACCTGGGGTGTCTGGCCCATGCTGTGTACACAGAATGTTATCATCAGATGTGCCAGTCCTGGCCTCATGTGGTGGGAACTGGTAATGGACAGCAGGTTGACCATGCAGCTATGTTGAGAGCATGATACAGGTATTCCTTGGTGTCAGTGGCATCTGTCCATACAAGGCATGTGTTTAAGGCTTGGTATGTCCTTTGTGGGTCACATTTGATGGCACCACAATTGTTGCAGGCATCCAGTGAGGAACATAGTGAAGGTGCACTGTCTGCAATCACGTGCCTATTGTACTGATGGACAGGGTGCCATGCCCTCTGTAGTCAACTGCAATCACACAATGGTTACTATCTGTGGGCAATATGTAGGGTACTGCCAACATAGCAGTTGTTGCCTAGGCAAGTGTGTTTGTGTATGAGACATGGGTTGAGAGTGTTCTCTGGGTAACATAAGGGTTGCTTACTTTGTTTTTCAGGCCTTGATGTCACATGTAGGGGTATGGATTGGCACCCCAGCCTCTCAGCTATTTGACATCTGTTATCCTTGTAAGGTGGACATTGTGACATATAATAGGGCCACTACATAATACATCTGCAAAACCCACTCCACAATGAGTCCAGTTGTTACACACTCACAGCCACCTTCACACAGGATATGAATGACAAACACAGACACACACACACTTGCCATGTCTGGGAGTAAAACTCCTACCTAACTAGTTTATCACAATACAGCATTACACAGTTATAGGACTCGGCACGGAGATTACTGGACTACTCCTTCCCCAAAGGTGTATTTCACTGGGAATGACATCAGCAGGCTTGCCAAAGAAGGACAATGGAGGTTATACTGACTGTGAATGGCCTCAAAAGCATTGCATCATACACAAACACACACACAAACATCCACACTTGCCATGTCTGGGAAGAGAACCCCTACCAAACTACTATATCACACTACAGCATTACACTGTTATAGGACACATCCCAGAGATTACTGGAGTACTCCTTCCCCAATGGTGTATTTCACTGGGAATGACATTAGCAGGCTTGCCAAAGTAGATCAATGGAGGTTGTAGTGACTGTGAATGGCTTCAAAAGCATTGCCCTACACAGACAAACACACACACACAAACATCCACACTTGCCATGCCTGGGAATAGAATCCCTACCAAACTAGCATATCACACTACAGCATTATGCTGTTATAGGATGCACCAGAGAGATTAACAGACTACTCCTTCCGCAAAGGTGTATTTCAAAGTGAAGGATATCAGCAGGCTTGCCAAAGTAGGGCATTTGAATTGTAGTGAGTGTGACTAGCTTAAAAGCATTGCTCCCTACACAGGCAGAGACACAAACACAGTTGCCATGTCTAGGATTAGACCTCCTACTTAACTAGTTTACCACACTACAGCATTATGCAGTTATAGGACGCTCCACAGAGATTACTGGGTTACGCCTTTCCCAAATGTGTATTTCAAAGTGAATGACATCAGCAGGCTTGCCAAAGTAGGGCATTTGAATTGTAGTGAGTGTGATTAGCCTAAAAGCATTGCTCCCTACACAGACAGACACACACACACACACACACACACACACACACACACACACACACACACACACACACACACACTTGCCATGTCTGGGATTAGAACTCCTACCCAGCTAGTTTATCACACTACAGCATGACACCGTTATAGGATGCACCACAGAGATTACTGGGCTATTCCTTTCCCAAAGGTGTATTTCAAAGTGAATAACATCAGCAGGCTTGCCAAAGTAGGGCATTTGAGTTGTAGTGAGTGTGACTAGCCTACAAAAGCAGTATTCCCTACACAGACAGAGACACATACACAGTTGCCATGTCTGGGATTAGAACTCCTACCTAACTAGATTATCACACTGCAGCATTACACAGTTATAGGATGCACCACAGAGATTACTAGGCTATTTCTTTCCTAAAGGTGTATTTCAAAGTGAATGACATCAGCAGGCTTGCCAAAGTAGGGCATTTGAATTGTAGTGAGTGTGACTAGCCTAAAAAGCATTGCTCCCTACACAGACAGACACACACACACACACACACACACACACACACACACACACACACACACACACACACACACACACACACAAACACACACACACACACATAGTTGCCATGTCTGGGATTAGAGCTCCTACCTAACTAGTTTAGTACACTACAGCATTACACAGTTATAGGACACGCCACAGAAATTACTGGGCTATCCCTTCCCCAAAGGTGTATTTCACAATGACTGACATCAGCAGGCTTGCCATAGTAGGGCTATAAGGAGGGAAGTGTGTGTGTGCATGGGCCATAACCCATTCATCTAGAGGTAGACACACCACAATCAGGCACACACAGGTTTATATTCTGCAGGTACGTGTATACAACTGCTGGATGACTACTGCCTTGTACAGTCATGTTGCACAGCTAGCACTAGCACCACAGAGTCTTTAATGCTGAGGGATACCAGTGGCTAATTTCTACGGTGAGTGACATTTACACATCATGTGGTTGTAGCCATTTGGCTGTGTGCTGGGTGGGACAGGCCTCATGGTGGAAGGCTCTTTGTCACTGTCACTCTCTTCCACACATGTATGTATGTGTACTTTTGGCATATTATAGTGTTGTCCTTGGATATATGGGTATATTCCTATCCAATGTGAGTGCAAAGCATGACTGGTGCATACTGAGTGTATGCACTAACATCTGCAACTGTCAGATATGTATGGTCCACTGTTGTTGGCAGACATGGGCTTCATTTGTTTAAGTGTTTGAGCATGCCCAGTATGCCCTTCTGTATTGAATGTGTGGATCCATTCCAGGTATTTTGTACTCCAGTGCAGACCTTTGTGCTCTACACCTACAGCTAGAAAACTGTTTTTGCAGGATATCTGTAGATCAGTTGGTGATATGGGGTCAAACTGTGCAAGGGATTGTGGGTACTGTAGGGGATTGTGTCTGTGCTGCTTCTGCTACATAGTACTGGTGTTAGCAGAAATATTCAGACTTGTACTGTTATACACTGTGATGTTTTATGTCCTCAAGTACTGTGAGGTAGACATTTTTGTTTGCAGTGATGTCCTGGGGAACACAGGGTGAATGCAGCTGTGTCCAGTATTGTGGTCAAATGCCTACATATTCCTTGAAAGTTATACCATTCTGGAGGGCGAGCTGCAGACACTTGCTGCTGGGTCTGTGTAACCAGTTCAGCACCTTGGTACAGTGATGGCAGAGGATCCCATACTTGTACATCAATCAGGGTGACAGTATGGCCTTATCTTGCTGTGTCAATACCTCACAGCTGTACAGATTCACACAGGTTATCCAGAGGCAGGGGTCATATGTCAGGACATTACCCCTATTGTGGTGTATGGCCAGATTTGTAGCCAACCATTTTTGTGCTTGCAGCCAGGGATAGTATGTGCACATGGCTGTGTTTCAGACTTTGCACATTCCATGCTGCCCATGCTCCACCTCCCCACCCCCTCTATTATTCTATCCTCTTCTACACATTATGCAAACATTCTCTGATACTTTCCCTGTAGTTATCAGCTCATCACAGCTGTGATTTGGTGTTGGTCCACAGTTCATGCAGTGGGACATGGTGGACATGTTACTGTGGTTTGTCCACATGGCCTTGCATATGGCTTATGTGGAGTGTGTTATGTTATTTTGGTGTCTATGACATAACATACATTGGCAGTACGGGTGAGATGCAGGCCTTTGGCAGAGGCCTGTAGGCCATTTGGTGGTGATGCAGACCAGCTGTAGCAGGCCGGTGCATTCTGTCAGTCCTACAGTACCAAACTGCTATACAGTATATTCCCCTGGGATGACAGGGTAGGTGTGCTAGGTGTTCATGCCAATACTTTCTATCAGTATTGATCAGGTGGTGTGGATGCTGGCAGGGAGCTGCTTACAGCTAGGGATACACCTGCATGGGACACCTGCACTGCATGCTGCATTCTTTTGCTATTGCCATACACAGGTGAGGGTCATATTGTACCCATTCCCAACAGCGGGGATAAGACCAGAGTGGTACCTGTGGGTGGTGGTTGCATGAGCTGGGTGCATGTGTGCTATGGACACTACTTGCATCTGACTCACAGATATGCATGGGGCATTCCAGTTATGTTGGCATGTGCAGGGACATCAGCTGTTTCTAAATACATCAGTCCTATCACCTTTGTGATCTGCAAGTGTTCGGCCAGATGACATCGGTATTCCCTACTACAAGCCCAGATAATGTGATGCACACCTGTACGTACAATTCCAAGGGTGTGCCCATTTCACGGTTACATATTATACACTGTATGTCTGGGGTAATTTTCCCTGTGCACTGCTTGTATATCTAGCCCAACAGTCACGCCATGTCCATCTTTCAGATGGTGACACATATTACCGCCACACATTTACAATGGCTTACTGCTAGAATGTGCTATACTGGGGAGCATTGTCTTTGGCACTGCAGTTGTGAGGACTTGGCCCTGTCATTGGCAGTAGTGGGCAATGGCCACCAGGTCAAACCTCAACATGCATACATACTGACCACTCTCACACAATATGAAACACACACCAACCTAACACACGCATACCTGCATATTGTATAAATGCCACAATCTATCCTGCTACCTTGGCCACCTCAGGTCATCTGTGCTCCACTGGTATTATAACGTTGCGAGTCCACAGATAGGATTTATTAATACAAAAAGACACAAATAGTTTATCTGTCAGTTTTGTTATTACTAGTTGAAGTATCATTACCAGCATTATTTTTTCCCCTAGAACCACTATTAACATAACATCTTTCCCCACCCAGTTCATGTTGCTTGTTTCCCAATCGACTTGGAAAGGTTTTATTTTTATAATTACATGAACAGTTTGTACAATAGGGTTCTTTGTCTTCCCCACCTCTACATAGAGGAGGTTGACAATGGCCATTAGAGCCATGAATAATGTTAATCTTGTCAGCCATTGACTTAGAAACAGTACCTGGTTTAGAATTGAAAGTTACACGCTCCTGGCATTTTCCAGTATGCCTGCTAGTTTCCACAAATGCTGACTCAATCTCTGCTTCAAACTGCACAGCACAGTTGCTACTAAACTGTCGTTTAGGTGGAAAAACACCTTGTTCACCTCCCAAATGAATAATATGACCAATGTTGGGTGTAGAAACGCTTCTCTCACCTCCATTATGGATTTGCGCCGACGTGATGATGTCACGCGTTGTCTTAAAGCGGCAATGCTCAACATGTTCATTATCTGTACCAGAATTGTTGCCCAAGTCATTTCCCCTTTTAGAACTATCAGGGGTAAACTATGTAGAGGTGGGGAAGACAAAGAACCCTATTGTACAAACTGTTCATGTAATTATAAAAATAAAACCTTTCCAAGTCGATTGGGAAACAAGCAACATGAACTGGGTGGGGAAAGATGTTATGTTAATAGTGGTTCTAGGGGAAAAAATAATGCTGGTAATGATAATTCGACTAGTAATAACAAAACTGACAGATAAACTATTTGTGTCTTTTTGTATTAATAAATCCTATCTGTGGACTCGCAACGTTGTGCTACTACTTCTTACTGGTTATACTTCAGCACTTCAACACCATCTGGTTGGACTCCACTGGTATTATACCTATACATACATGTTACTACATGTCTACATCGTTTTGGAGGGGGGCACAACTGACTGTTACATTTCTACATAGGATTGGGGGGCACACCTGACTGTTACAACATGTCTACATCAGATGGGGGGGCACATCAGACTGTTACTACATTTCTAATTAGGATTGGGGGGGGCACACCTGACTGTTTCTACATAGGATTGCGGGGAGAGGGGACACCTGACTGTCACTACATTTCTACTTAGGATTGTGGGGGCACACCTGGCTGTTACTACATTTCTACTTAGGATTGGGGGAGCACATCTGACTGTTACAACATGTCTACATCGGATTGGGGGGGCACACAAGACTCTTACTACATTTCTACATAGGATTGGGGGTGGGGACACCTGACTATTTCTACAGTTCTACATAGGATTGGGGGGCACACCTGACTGTTTCTACATTTCTACATAGGATTGGGGGCCACACCTGACACTTGTACACATTTGCTATGACTGTACTGGTATGTCAGGTACTCCATTTCATTCTGTATTGTAACCTATCATGCTGACTAGAGGCATATCAGTGTACTACAGATCTTAGGTTTGATTGACCTACATATCAGTTTTTGACTTCTTACCCTTCATAACTAACATCCCACTGCCTGACCTGATGTAGTCTGTCTGTATATGCATGGTGGGGGGTTACCCATAGCCAACATTCAGAGGCCTTAGCATGGCCTTGGTTTGTGTTTGTCTACACCTGTCCTGCTGGCTGAGACTGTTGTTGGGTATGTGAACCTCCCTGACTGGCATGTGTGTGTCATATGGACACACATGTGGCCCAGCACGTTTCCTGCAATGGGTTTTGTCACCATGTGTAGTACTGGCTACTGTGGTGACACCAGTATTTGTTACAGATCACATGCTGCCACTATAGGTGTCTACTATCTGCTGGCATCCCATTCAGCTACCCGATTCCCTTGCATGCTCACATCCATACTGTAGATACAAGTAACAACACATACTACTCCATTCAGCAATTGGTAAGAAGAGTGACTTACCTTGTGGGTGTGCCAGTACTGCAGATGGTGCTGGAGGTCTGCCTATATTGGATGCACATAGTACACTCCCTATACATGGTTGAGCACAGGTAGTGTCATGTGTAGCATCCCTTTTACTGTATGTGCGAGTCAGAGAGAGGTGTCATTCCCTGGGTCCCTCCTCTGTCAGTGTATGTGCTATGCATTGCATCTTTACCAAGGCCAGGGCATACTGGGCACACCTTCTTCTGCCTACTGTGGCAGGCTCAGGTTGTTCCTCCTCCTAGTCACTCTGTGCCTGTGCAGGCCATGGCAATGGTGGGGGGCTGTGTGGCCCTGCCCCGTGCTGTTCCTGCTGCAGCTGTTTCTGCAGGATCATATTGTGTAGCATGGCACATACAATGACAATTTGAGTACATGTAGCTGGGGAGTACTGCAAGGCTCCACTGGATGTGTCCAGGCACAGGAACCATGACTTGAGCATCCCAAACACATGCTCTATTATAATTCTGGTCTGTGCGTGTGCCTCATTATGGAGTTCTTGTTCGGGTGTGTGTGCATTTCTGATGGATGTCATCAGCTACGGCTCCAGTGCATAACCAGCATCCCCCACTAGGTGACCGTGAGGGATGTCCCCAATAGCAAATCTATGTTACAGCTGTGTCAGATGACAGATGTGGGAATTGTGATAGCTTCCAGGGCAGCAAGCACACATTCATTATTATGCCCTGGGCATTGCACATGACCTGGCAGTTGATGGAGGGGAAGCCCTTCCGGTTGATGTAGACCATACCCCGCTCACCAGGTGGTGCTTTTATGCATATGTGCGTGCAGTCTATAGCACACACTACCTCAGGGTATTCTGATATTTGGTGAAACAGATACATATTGCTGGCCAACACCTCATGGGTGTTGGGGAAATATACATGCTCACCAGCATGTGCTGACATGGCATCCACGAATTGGTGGAGTACCCTGGAAGCTGATGCCTGTGAGATCACCATCATATCCCCAGTTGACCTTTGGAAGGTACCTGTAGCTAGTAGTCTTAGGCCTACACATACCTTGGTATCCACTGGGATGGGTTCCCCTCTGTTAGTTCTGTGTGTCAGGTGCGTTCGGTACAGCTCAACAATTTGCTGTAGGAGGTCCCTGTCCACCCTATAGCGCTCCACTATCTCCAGCTCATGTAGGCCCTGGTAGGTTAACCTGGGTCTGTACACTCTTCTCCATCTCCTCACTGTGGGTTGGTCGACAGGATTCACATCCTCACCACCCTCAGCCTATTCCACATGTTGTTGTATGGTAGCTTACATCCTTCTAGGTTGGGAACTGCTGATTGAGGGCTCAGTGTCTGTTATTCTAAAAGTGTATTAATTCTGGTTTAAGCACTTGGGCTTTCAGGCCAGTTATTTTACATTAAGAGGGTTCGTGGTCTGCACTCTTGTGGGAGGAGAGGCTGGACTCTGCCCTTCTGAGCTGGGAATTTCTGGTTAAGGGCTTATAGTGCATGCATATCTGAACTGCTTCTTACTGAAGTTGGTGCGCCTTGTTTGCTGTGGCATAGACTGGATTCGGGCCTGCTGGATCTAGCTTTGTTTGTGTAACTTGAGCACTAATCCAGGCATTCTCTAAAGTATTCAGTTGTATTTATTACTGCTTGGTAGTAACTTGATTAAAGTGTAGCTATCATTCTAAGTCTTTTGGATTAAGCACTTGGGCTTCAGACCAGTTGTTATATATTAGGAAGGTTTGTGGCATGCACTGTGGTGGCAGGACAGGTAGCTTTCATCCTTCTAAGTTGGGAACTGCTGATTGAGAGCCCAGTGTCTGTTATTCTTAAAGTGTATTAGTTCTGGTTTAAGCACTTGGGCTTCAGGCCAGTTATTTTACATTAAGAAGGCTTGTGGTCTGCACTCTTGTGGGAGAAGAGGCTGGACTCTGCCCTTCTGAGCTGGGAATTTCTGGTTAAAGGTTTATAGTGCCTGAATATTTGAACTGTATCTTACTGAAATTGGTACACCTTGTTTGCTGTAGCATAGACTAGATCCAGGCCTGCTGAATCTAGCTTTGTTTATATGCTTGTTGTTTGTTTGCTTGTTATTTCCTGGAATGCTAATTCCACCTAATACGGCTTCTCAGTGCTTCTGTGGATCACTAGTGATATCTGCATTGCTTACTGTACTTATTTCCTTGTTTCACTTGAAAGAAAGTTACTGTTTGTCGTTTTGCATTTAGGTTACCTGTAACACATTGCACTTAAGTTACCTGGCACTTGCTCACTAAAGCAATTATATAAGTCAGCACTAAAAATTAAAAGCACTACACCCTCACTCCCCACTGGCCCTGGTTTTCAATTATTAAGGAATTCCCAATATTATTCTAGCATGTCCAAAGGTGAGTTGTCAATCTTCTCTCCGGTCCAGCTGGTGAATCTGGGAATCTTGAGGCAATGTTACAACTGCCTCATGTACACAGACAACCCTCTCCTCCTCCCAACAAATTCCAACACATGTGAGAGATGCAACCATATAGTCAAACTGGAGGCTAAGCTCTCTCAACTCAGTACTGGCATAACCAGTCAGGAGGAAAAGGAAACCACACTCACTACAATTTCAGTCTCACATAGACCTACCACGACAGCAAACCAAACACATAATCACACAAAAACATACTCGGAGGCTCTAAATAAAGATCTGCCGAAGCAGCAGAGACCTCCAAAGCAGACACCCAAGCAGCCGCTACCCCAAAACAAAACACGTGCAACACATATCTCACAAAGCCAGTGTGCCAGTCACAGCCCTTAAGACTAAACAACACACCTGATACACTTGTAATAGGTGACTCTATCATCAGGCACACTGACGTCCCGCTCACCAGGCTGAACAAGGAGAGGGTCACGGTGAGCAGCCTGTCGGGTGCTAGGATCCGCCACCTAACACAAGCACTCAGGTCACTCCAAGGCAAGTACAAATATGACTCAGTCATTGTCCATGCTGGTGTGAATGACCTGAGACGTACCTCCCTGGACTACATGAAAACAGACATAAAGGCGCTCTCTGAGCATGTAGCCCAGGCCGGTATGACCCTGACCTTGAGTAGCATCTTACACTCACCAAGAATGATGCCACAATATGAAGACAAGATGATCAATTTCAGCAATTGGCTTAAGTACTGGTGTCATTCAAAGGGGATCCAATGCCTGTCAGCTTGGGATGATATGCTCGACAAGCCACGATGCTCGCTAGGGACGGCTTGCACCTGTCACCCTGGGCTTTCGGATATTGGCAAAGGCTCTTGCTACCCCATAGTGCCTTTTTAGGCAAGGCTCAAAAGACAAACCCACCTCCATAGATATCACAAGGGATAAGAAACTAAGAGTAATGCTACTCAATGCCAGAAGTCTAAACCTCAAGAGGCACACACTCGAAACTCTCCTTAGCACGGAGAACATCGATATCTGTGCAGTAACAGAAACCTGGTTCAGGGCTCCCGAGAGCACCCCAGCACTACCAGGTTATACCTCATACCATGCTTTTCGGCCCCAAAACTTGGACCGAACCACAAAAGGAGGGGGAGTATCGATATTCATCAAAGATACCCACACCTCCAGGTTGGTGGCAAAGCACGAAGCATCAGAGACTATCCATGTGCAACTAACAGTGGGTAAAACTGCCTTCCAGTTTATAGCCTGCTACAGACCACCCTCCCAAACCCAGGAACCCCACTCAGCCTTCCTGAGAACACTGGAAAATATGAAGGTCTCTCCAAACACCATTATATTGGGTGACTTCAACTACCTAAACATAGACTGGGAGAATTACTCTAGCTCCAACACCCTAGCCCAAAGGTTCCTAGAATTTATAAACTCAAATGCTATGGAACAACTTGTTACCACTCCCACAAGAGGGGAAAACATACTGGACCTGATCATCACCAACATGGGGGCTCTATGCTCCAGACCAGAAGTGTATCCCTCACTGGTAAGATCACACCATAAACTAATCTCACTGGATATTCACATCCCGATCCCACCCCCTGCCCAGATAACCACAGTGAAAAACTTCTCTAAAGCAAATTTCACACTCCTCAAAACTGAGGTGGAATCCTTCAAAGCCCCTGGGCCTGTAGAAAATACGGCCCAGACCGCAGAATCCTTTATAAATGCATTTTATGAACACCTTCAGGAATGCATGGATCATGCGATTCCAAATAAAACCAAGACCCAATCCTCCAAAGGCAGACGTCCTGTCTGGTGGACCCCAGCCATAAACAAACTATACAATAGAAGGAGGAAGCTACTAAATGATAGAGCAAAATCCCAAAAAGGGAAGGCATCACTGATCAGTATTAGCAAAAAACTACGGGCACAGATAAAATTGTCTAAGGCCATCTTCGAGAGAAAAATTGCACAGGACACTAAGGATAATCACAAGGCTTTCTTTAGTTATGTTAGGAACCTGGGTGGTAATTCCCAGATATGCTCAGAATTAGTCCAAAATGACAGAAATACAGCGAACCCACAGACATTGCCAACATCCTAGCTGACAGGTTCAGCAAACTTCTCCCTCCCCACCAAAAGGGCAAATATCTATCCCAGCAGAGTGCTGCCCCTGACATCTCAGATGCTCAGGTAAGAGCCGCCTCTCCAAAGCAAAAACACAGCATCAATGGGACCAGACGGTGTCCCGGCTGCCCTACATGAACTCCAAGAAGAGCTAAACCCAAACATAAAACTACTGTTCAGTCTCAGCCTTACTACAGGATATGTGCCCAAAGAGTGGCGTACAGCAACAGTAGTCCCTCTCCATAAAGGTGGTGCCTCAACGGATCCTGGAAACTATCACCCCATAAGCCTGACTAGCTTGGTCTGCAAAGCTATGGAAAGGATCATCATGGACCTCATAAATAAAGATATTGGGGACCTACAAACACTGGATCCTACCCAGTTCGGCTTTGTAAAGGGCAGATCCTGCCTCTTAAACCTGGTCGATTTCTTTGAAACAGTCACCAAGGCCATTGACAAGGGGAAGGTGGTCCACACAGCCTACCTGGACCTCGCAAAAGCCTTCGATACAATACCCCACTCAGGCATTATAGATAAGCTCACCAGCTTAAATATAAACCCCTATGTCACTAGATGGATTGCAAATTGGCTCAAGGACAGAACCCACATGGTTAGAATTGCTGGAGCCATGTCAGACTCCAAACCAGTTACAAGTGGTGTCCCACAAGGCTCAGTCCTGGGACCTCTCTTGTTCGGTATATATTTCTCGGAGGTACAGGCCAACACGGAAGGACTGTGGCTGACCAAGTTCGCAGATCACTGCAAACTGGGCGCCATAATTGACTCTCCAGCCGACACAAGCATCCTCCAAAAGGGCCTCATAGAAACAGACAACTGGTGCCAGAGCCATGGTCTCAACCTAAATGCCAAAAGTGTATAGTCATCCCCTTTGGCAAAAACAAAGTGCCCACAAATTACCACATAGGTGGTAATCCATTAAGTAGAGAAGAAGTAATTAGGGACCTGGGGACCCAAGTTGATAGCAATCTCTCATTTGACAACCACGTGGCCAAAGTGGTTAGAAAAACATTTTATATAGCCCACCTAATCATGAAGGGATTCACATCTAGATCAGGGGACATCATCGTGCCTCTTTACTCATCCCTCATCAGGCCCATAATTGAGTACAATGCCCTTTTGGGATGTACCTTACCAGACACCTGCAGCAACTGGAAAGACCCTAAAAGTACCTCACCAAGAGGATCAAAGGGCTCAAACAGATGCCATATGCTGCCCGGTTAAAGAAACTCCAGCTCTACTCAGTGGCATACCGCCTGTTCAGAGGCGATCTGTGCCTGACATATAAAGCCATGTCCAACCCGGAATTAATGGACATGCTGCACCTCAGAAAATCCAAATCCCATCGAGCTATGTGCTCGAGACTTGAACCTCAGCACTGAAATAAATAGGACATGCTGGAGGGACAGATTCATAACCCAGAGGCTCCCTTCACTCTGGAATAAAATCCCAGTCCAGGTTAGGCAGAGTCCCTCACTGACTCTCTTCAAGAGGAATCTTGATGAGTGGATGGGAGATCGTAGGTTTACCCCGGGTATCACTTCTGTGTCACTGTTAGACAGAGGCACAGTATACTAACCTCGAAAAAGGGCATAGCAAAATAAATTTAAAATGGGTGGCGAAAGCCAAACACATTCTGGCTAGGCTTATAAATGCCCTAGGGCAGATAGCCTAGTATGAACCTATGAACCTATGAACCTATAGCTATTGCAGTCCCCATCATTTTGTTGTTTTGTTTGTTAAAAGTTCCGTGGTGGTGTAGAGTATGTGGGAAAAAACAGAGGGAAAGGTGATTGCATAGTTTATAGTAGTGTTCTGGGCTGTGCTGGTCTGCTGCCTGTGTAATTGGCTGATTCTGATACATTTCACTTGCCAGCTATGCTAGTTCTCCTAGATTACCTTCCTACTGCTGTTTTCCCTTCCCATTGCCTTCCTGTTTAAGCCCGGGGGCCCTCCGTGCAAACACAGTGCTCAAATGTGCACAGAGCTGCTATTTCCTGGTTTAGTTTTGTTTTTTCCTTTACACCCGCTTAGGCAATGTAAAGACTGCTAGGCAGTTTCAGACACACCCACTTGCTTAGCTCTGCTACGTTAAGGGCAAACCCGAGCCACAGGGCTCCAATCCACTTACAGTATGTCTGACACCCCCCCAAGAAGTCAGCTAACTCCTAGGCTTGCACTAAGCTATTCCTGCTCTTACACTGTTGGGTGCTGACTAGCATGAAGGGGAAATCTGGGATTCAGTATCATTCCCCTCATTTGCATAGGATTGTCTGCTTATGCATAGTTACATGTTCCAAACTGAGCCTCCCCCCTTAGCAACCACTATTCACTGGCCATGTTGTCTTCTGCCTGCCATTGAGTATAATGGCAAAATAGTGATTTTGGTTAGAATGCTTATTTTATGTTTTTTCCTTATTTTCCGCCCGATCCTGTTTACGTGCCGGTACCCTATGCTTAAACAGTTGAGAACGGCTAAAAAAAATAAAGGTTGATTTTTTTATTTTTGTAACTGTTTTCCATGCCAATGGCCTTATAGTTGGCCATTGGCTTGCTTTTTACATGATATCCACCCTTTATTTGGAGCTGTCATGGCTCTGTTTTGTAGTTTGCAGAAATGTACAACATTTCTGGCGGAGTACATTTCTGCAGATTGCACTAGTCTTGCACAGCCAGTTGACAGTTTCTTGGATCGCAAATTCACCTCATTTGCATGGATTTCTCCTGCAAATGGGGACATTTGCATACAGGGGCTGAGTCCGTGCAGGACTAGTGCAGCAGCACTCGTGCACGTCCCTACAGGTTATTCCTGGATCGCACGGCAGATATATTGCCTGCTGGAGCTCCTGCACTAGTCCTGCACGAATTTTTGCCATGATTTTTTCATTTTGTTATACAGCCTATAGATTTTGTGATTCCACCAGGGTGACTTGTTTTTAGAGTTAATTCTTTACTTTTTCCTGGTGGGTACAGCTGCTTCTATGCAGCTACTAGCATGCTTGTAATGGGTTTCTGTGAAGAGTTGTGCATAGGCAGCAGTGTTCTCAGGGTTTATGGTTACCAGGTTATCACTTAATAGCAGGAATTTAGCCTTAGAGTAGTTACTTAATATTCCAGGGTTAGCTGGGGGTCCAGGTTTTATTTTTACTTCAAAGTAGGCCATTATATTAGAGGGTGTGCAACAGTCTCCCATAGTAGTGAGGACCAGATTCATTATGGTTGCACCCTTGGTTGGTATATTGACAATCTGGTCCAAGGAGTTTGTGTTTACAGCATCCAGGAATCTCTGTGCCTATATGTTTTGTGTTGTATAGGATTCCCAGTTAATAGTGGGGTAATTAAAGTTGCCCATGAATATGGTATTAGATTGGATGGTGAATGTTTCCAATAAGTGTAAATACATGGTAAGGCTTTCCTGGGTCATAGAGGGAGGACCTATATCTTGCAAGGAAGTGGCACTGGATTTTGTCCTGTTTGACCAGCCTTAAGGTATTTTTATTTTTGATGTAAATCGAGACACCTCTACCTTTAGTCCCTGTCTGTGTTGTAACTGGTCTAAATGTGTGGAAGGCATTATAACCTTGCACTGTTGTTGTGCTCTCTGTGGCTTTAAATCATGTCTTAGTGACCGCACAGATTTTGGCATTCTCTTGGGTGAGGAGAGCTTCTAGGTATTGGAGTTTTTTGTTTAGACTCCTAGCACTGAGCAGTAATACCTTTATGTTTTCTTGGTTTTGACTTGCTATGTTGGAAGTACTTTCAGTTTGGCATTGCCAAAAAAAGGCACTGTGGAGGAAGGCAATGTTTTAGCTAATATTCAAAAGCCCAGAGGGGAGAGGTGTAGGCCATCCTTGGCAAAGCAGCATAGTCTGTTGATCATCTCCTTCCATGCTGACAAATATTGCCCCCCTTAGAATGACACCAGAAACTAAGACAATTATTAAAATGGTTCATCTTTTGTTCGTACTGTGGCATCATCCTTGGAGAAGGTAAAATGTTGCTCAATGCTAGGCTCATATCAGCCTGGGACATATATTCAGAGAGCTCCATGATGTCTTGTTTCATACAGTCTGGGGAGGTATGTCTCAGGTCATTTACACCCACATGGGATAAGACTGAGTCCAATGACCTGAGTGTGTGCTCAATATGATGGATCCTAGTCCCTGATAAGCAAATGACTGTGACTTTCTTCTTACTCAGCCTGGTGAGAGGAACACCAGTGTGTCTCATGATGGAGTTTCCAATGACCAGAATTTTGGATTGTGTGGTGGCTTGCCTTATGGGCTTAGAAGTAGAGGCTCCATGAGATGTGTCTGTATGTGTTTATATGGGTATTGTTTTGAAAGAGTATATTTGGGGCTGCTGAGGGTATTTGTTATGTGTACTTCATCTAGGGGGGGGGGTCTTTCCTTTTTGTTCACTGTGGGTAACCATTTCTTTTATGGAAGGGCCAAACAAGGATGTTCCAGCATTGATGAAAGAAGCTCTGCAAATTTGCATAGCTGCATTTAGGCATGTCTCCTTACAGCAATGCCTGAACTGGCCACCCATGGGGTATCTTTTGCTGCATGAGAGATGCATTAAAAACAGACAAAAGAGTGCCAGCTGAGAAGATGATATTTTGAAATCCTCTGCAGACATGGACTCTGAGAAAGAGAGTTTGATAGTTCTTTGGTCACATCTTTCTGCAGCCTTGCAAAGTGTTCCAGGTAATTCAGGGATCTTACAGCGATGGTCGCTGAAGCAAATACACACCTTCCAAATCTGTCCAGCACCACAGACTCTCTGTTAGGGGGATGGACAGAGGAGCTTTGCCCTGTTAGCTCTTTTTTGGTGTCTGCCACCTCAACCACTGCATCAACAGAGACTCTTTTGCTCCAGTGGGGTTTACCCTTTGGTGGGGTTAAAAACATGTCCAGGTGGCATGGTATGTGTTCAACAGAATCCACTTCTTTCCATGCTCAGCAAGAGACTAGGTTGGTAAGCTCATCAGCCAGGGAAGTCACCCAAGACATAATGGAACAGAATCAAAAACCTTCAGAAATACTGACTCCTCAGGAGAAGGATTATTTGTGGACAAACCACCTTTCTGCTTAAAGATATTAAAAATGACTCCAAATGAGACATCATCAGGTGGTGATCTGGGAGATCCTTCCCCTTCCTCGAGACCAGTATCTTCAGTTAGAGACTCCAGAGTGGAATCTATGTGCCTTCTCTTGCACATTCTCTTGTGGTGAACCTCCTCAGGGAGGTGTTCTGGGGAGGTGTCCAAAGAGAGGGGAAGTTCTTCAGTGGAAAATGACTGGAAGCTAGGAGGAACTGGCTGTCCCTGTGGGGTAGGGCTGATGGAATCAGAGCTCTGAACCATAGAGAATTGAAGGGTAGGATCCAAGGGAGGATGACCGACCAGATTCTTAGAAAGAGAAAGGACCCCTTTCACCACCTCAAAAGCAGATGGACCCGGAGAAGCCATGCTGGCCACAATGGAGCCAAACATTCCAGTACAGGCAGATCATGACTCCAATCCAATCTGTGGTTTGAGGAGGGAACCAGACCTGAGCTGCCTAATGCAGAGGCTTTGAGGGGCAGGGATGAATCCATCATTGGAGTAGACCCTGGCCCCACTGATCTAATGCTGATACTTTGGCTCTGGATCTCATCCCAATCCAAAGGCATAGGAGCAGAACTATTCAAGGACATGTCTGAGTTCAAGAGGTAACTCTCTTCGGATTCCAACCTTAAGGGATTGTCAGATCCTGGGGCTCTGAAACTAGATGACAGATCAGAGAAGTAGCTAGAATTGTATGGCCAGTGTTAGGAAGGCTCACAGATCCAATGGGAGATGTACACGATATAACCCCTATTTGGGTCTGAGCTCCAAGGAACTTTCACATCATCCTGCAGAGACTGATGGAAGACGTAGTGGACTGAGGTCTGGAATGCTTTTTTAGTTGCCTGCATAAAAGAGGAGTGGAGTCGAGGTGAGATAGGATCCACCATAAACTCGGTTGAGTGCCTCGAGATGTATGATGTATTAGGCATAGGATTTGATGGTTTCGGATCTGTAGTCTTGGTAGGGCTAGAAGAGATGATAATATGATCAGAAGTCTTAGGATTGGAAAGCTTTGGATCTATGGTTTGTCGTTTCGTTTCAGATAAAATCTGAGGATTTCTGAATTTTATGAGGTGGCTCCTAAGAAATTTTTGGAGACTTCAGAGGTGACCGTTTCCTGTGCTCTGAGTGAGCATTAGATGATTTATTGGGGGTTTGAGCCCCTGAAGAGGATGAAGATATACGTGGCAGCAATCCTTTAAGGACAGCTTGTTTCACCTCTTGTCAATGGCTCTTGAATTAAAAGCTGCACAAATAGTGCAGTTTGTGTTTAGGTGAGCTGCTCCTAAGCAGTAAACACACTCCATGTGAGCATTCGAGTTAGGGCTTTTATACCCACAGGAAGTGCATTTCTTGAAACCTGTCGGCTTATTAGCCATGACGGAACAAAGCTATAAAGAGAAACACTATAAAAAGAAGGTACTTTTTTATGAAGAAAAAAATACCAGAAATGGTAATAAAGATGTTTGAAAATGGCAGGAAATAAAGGGGATAGATAGAAGAATACAAACAATGGTACTTGAAGAAGAACTACTATTAGAACAGTAAAAAGGCCTAACACAGAAACAATGATAAAACTATGAGGGAGGTTGGAAAAGGTATAGGTATGAGAAAGAATTAAAAGGGGAAATAAATATATTCCAAAAATAAGGAGAAAAATGCACTTACAGTAAAGAATACTATTAAGCAAATGCTGCGAGAGAGGATCCTACTTCTGTGCGCAATGTTGACAAATGAGATCTGAGGTACTGGGGATGGACTAGGGCATTATAAATAGAGGGAGGAGCTCGAGAGTTGGATCCAAAGTTTACAGTATGTAGTATGCGGCCAAGTCATATCCGATGAGTGGGATCCGTAACCCATTCATTGAGGAACAGTGAAAAAGACAACATCAGTTTAACAGATAAAGTTTCACAAATAAAAAAAGGCATACAGCAATAAGGGAAACAAAAGGAAGAAATAAAATATTACCATGGAAGCATCAAATAGAAAAAAACTTTAAAGTAAGTAATACAAGTGCCACTGTTAGAAGAATATAGAAGTGGGAACAGATAAACAAAAACCCTAAGAAAAATAGATGTGGTAAAAGCAATGTACAGGTATCAAAATAGATCAGGAACTACCATACATTATTACAAATAATAAACTAAAGATATCAGCAAAGATAAAAAAAACTTAGAAGATATTCAGATAAATACAAAGGATAAGTAGAAAATAAGCAATTCATTGATGACCCACAGCAGTTTTATAGAGAACTGGAAAACAAAGCAAAAGGAACAGAAACTCCACCAGAAAAGAACTAGTTACATAAGTTCATACTAAGCTGACTGTTCCTGTAGGGTATTTTAAGCCTCACCAATTATTTAATGTGATAAACCTTGAATCTTGTGTCTGTAAGGTAAGCATCTTAACTGTTATCCCAACCCTGCCAGTACTTAAAAGTTGATTCTGATGGAACTCAAACTGACAACCTTTGAATGTATTTTGCCATTTCATTAGAAGTCCAATGTACCATATTTTCTACCACAGAACCACTGAAATTATCCATGGTACAGATTCATAGGTAAGTACTTAGGCATCTGCCCTTACAGACCAATTTAAGCCCAGCCAGTTTCCCCTCTCAAAAGTACGAATCAAACCCTGTACTTTGTAAGGTAAATACTTTAACCGTTATGCCAAACCAGAAAGCATTTTGTAGAATTATTTATGAAGACCCTGTTGAACATAGCAAAGATGCAGAATGGATAAAAACATTAAAAGAAGCAGTAAGGAGTTCAAATGTGCAGGACATGAAATGGGATGAAGTTAATGCCTAAAGCAAATGAAACAAAATTAAGAAAGCTCCTAAATGGAAAACCTCAGTCCTAGATGCAGTACCTAATGTCTGGGTAAAAATATTGACATCTTTACACAAAGATTTAGTGCAGAGTAAGAATTACTTATATCAGCATCCCAAACTGACACCAGCTCCTCCTTAAGAATGAACCTGCAAGCTAGCCTAAAAACTATAGACCAATACATTGTTCTCTAAAGATGTACAAATTATAAGCTGGAATTGATGCAGACAGGTTATAGTCATTTAAAAAAAATCAGTCATGGCAATAGAACAAAAGGATGACAAAATAAAGTCATATGGAACAACGGTTGATTTGTTGCTAAATAAAGCCATAATAGAAAATTGTAAAAAGGGGACAGATATAAGTATGGCATGGATAGATTACAAAAAAAGAATATGACAGCATCCCACGTTCATGGATAAAGGACTGCTTACAAATGTATAAGATACATTTGACGCTGAGCATTTACATAATATTGACCATAAAATAGTGACAAATCACTCTGCAGTACTGACACCAGCTTGGTTAAGAACAGGAAAATTGGTACTCCTCCTTAAGAATGAACCAGCAAGCTAGCCTAAAAACTATAGACCAGTACCTTGTTCTCTAAAGATGTACAAATTATAAGCTGGAATTGATGCAGACAGTTTATAGTCATTTAGAAAAAAATCAATCATGGCAATAGAACAAAAGGGTAACAAAAGAAAGTCATATGGGACAACGGTTCATTTGTTGCTAAATAAAGCCATAATAGAAAATTGTAAAAAGGGGACAGATATAAGTATGGCATGGATAGATTACAAAAAAAGAATATGACAGCATCCCACATTCATGGATAAAGGACTGCTTACAGATGTATAAGATACATTCGACGTTGAGCATTTACATAATAGTGACCATAAAATAGTGACAAATCGCTCTGCAGTTAAGCCATGGCAAAGGGCAAATTATTATACCAGGAATAAAAATTCAAAGGGGGGACATCCCAGGGTGATTCATTGTCACTGCTGCTGTTTTGTCTTGCTCTTAACCCATTAAGCTGCTTATTTAACATGAGTATATCAAGCTTACAATTTGTCTCCAAGAAAACAACATTGTTTAAAGACTTCTAATTTACTTTTCGTGGATGACTTAAAACTGTATATAGCTCATCTGACGAGGAGTTGAAAGCACAACTGCAAGTGGTTAAAACTTTCCAGGTGATACAAGAATGTCATTTAGTTTTGTTAAATGTGCAAAAGCAATGTTTAAAGTGCGACAGTTCCAGCACCAGGAAAATACCAATATAGGACAGAGATGTGATATAAGGGAACTTGTGCAAGAGGCAATGTATAAATATTTTGGAATTGATGTAGGATCGACAATACAACATGAACAAATGTGAATAAAGCTTAGTATGGAATACTTCAGAAGACTAAAATTAATACTGAAAACAGATTTGACATTCAAGAATTAAGTCCAGACTATAAACCAATTTGTTCATCCTGTTTTAATTTACAGATTTGGAGTGATTGACTGGTCCCAAAAAGTACTGTATCAGTTGGACAGGAAAACAAGAAAAATGCTTCACACTTACAAAAAGATATAAAAATCAGTGTATACCAAGATTAAGTATTCCCCGCTCTGAAGAGGTACATGCTTTCTCAAAATTGATTACATGTACAGATCTGCAATTGTGGGACTGCATACATATCGGCTGACCTCACCAGATCTAAACATACTGAAAGTTTTAAAACATGAGGAGAGGAAGTCTAAGATGACCTTTACACTTAGTTTTAGCAGAAGCATTTTGGTGTCAAGCAGGAATGGAAACCAAACTAGTAGACAAAAATCAGACAGCAACTGAAATGTGCCAAAAACAAGAGAAAGAATATAAAGAAAATGATCAGAAGAGAAGGAAAGAAATGTAGACAAGCCATAAATATACTGGCTAGTACAGAGATGTCCTGGAACAACCTCATTTTGATCAGGATTTGATGCAAGAATGGTTAAGAAGTGGTGAGTTGAAACCAAAAAATGAAAGTTTAACAATGGCAACCCAGGAAAATGGACTACATACACTTTGGTTTACAAAGTTCATTGAACATGTGGGAGAAACAGACAAATGGAGGTTCTGTAAAAAAAGAATTGGAAATAGTCACACATCTTGCTGATGGATGGGATACACTTATGGCAGAGGGCCTGTATATTGAAAGGCACAATAATATGGCAAGACTGTTGCACTGGGGATTGTCCAGACACTATAATACAGAAGTAGCCGAGAAGCACTGATAAAATGAACTACAAAGCATTTTAGCGAATTATAAACTGAACATCATAAGGCATTATCCATTGCCAACAGTTCAAAAAACAGATGTGAGAAAACCAGATATAGTAGTCCATGAAAAAAGACAAAAGTAGCACTGAAATTGCTACACGTAGTGATTACAGTCTCTTATGTACAGAGAGACATGAAGAAATAAAATATCAAGATTTGCAGGCAGAAACGTGAGCATTATGGAAGAAAGATACTTAGTTCCAATAGTAGGGTCTAATAAAAAACAACTTACAGTCACACTTAGATATGCTACCAGTACATTTAACTGTATGAATTGGAGAAGGAGTCAGTTCTGGGGACGTTGCAGGTGCTACAAAGTGCACTTTTGTCTAACATCAAGGATTGAAACAGTACTAATTTCATGAACTTTAGTTATACTCTGACGTAGGAATGGGGTCCATTCCTGTCATGTTATTAGAAGGGAAAAGTCTTGAAGAAATTAAAACAGGGCAGCAACAATATTCTGACATCACTGCACTAGTTGCCTCCAAAGCTAGGGCAGTCAACTGTTCGTCACAAGTATGATGGCACCCAGGCTCTCTGCTCACTGCCACCCATCAGATTTCTCCTCTCCAGGCCGAACATACATTGCCACTGAATACATCAACTTCCAGAAAGAAGAGTTGGGGGTGCTCACTAGACAAAGGATTGCATCCAGGGCACCCAGAAAGGAGTAATAGGGGTATTCAGGGACTGTGAGCATGGAAGCTGTGGAGGACAGCCTTTAGTTTTGCAGGGAAGAGCTGGGGCTGAGAGGAAAGTATAAAAACAAAGAAAAAAGAAATACTGGGAGAGATTTAACTCCTCCATTTGGAGCCCACTGTAGGATAACAGCCATGGACAGGGTAACAGCAACTGTTTGCATTACAAATGAGCAGTTGTTTGTGGAGCTATGTAAGTAGATTATGTCAGACAATGGCTACTATAGCATACGCCAATCATGGCATACATAAGATAACTGTGATGCTGGGGGGGGGGGTTCCAAGGACTTCTCTGCCACAGTAAAGCTTTTCTAGCAACAGTTGCTGACTTGGACCATTATCAGAAATAACTGTAGCCAAGATGAACCTGCACTGTGATGTTGGGGTATTTCAGAAATTAACCATCAGGGTAAGGCTCTTCAAGCAACGTCTGCCAACTCAGATTTTTGTATACTTAGATCAGAATGTTTAAGATCAGCCTGTACTGTCATGGGGGGGGATCCAAGGATTTCACACAAGATACGTAAGGTTCCACAAGCAACAGCAGCCAACATAGATTGCTACTTACTTAGATAAAGATAGCTAAGGTGAACTTGCACTGTGATTTTGGAAGGCTCCAAGGATTTCATCCTTGGCATAAGGCTCCCCAGATAACAAATGAGTACATTAAAAGTTATTCTCTCCCAGAGCCCCAATTCACTATACTGCTTGTACGACATGGACATCTCAAAGTGAACAGAACAGAACAGAAAACGAAGACACCACAAACAAATTATCAGTATTTCAAGCAAAATTTATTGTGTGTTCTAGTCAATGAAAGAAAGAAAATCACTGATTTATTGTTTGCATTTGGTAACAATGTAAATGCATCAAAAGGTGTTTCTCTGAAGTTCTGGTACAAAAAGAACTTCTTTACGGTCTGATAACAATTACCTAGAAACAGGTATTCTGTAATATTACAAGCAACAAATACTGCAGGTTTTATCATAAATGGCATCTGTTAAGTAGTCTTTTCACAGCAAAGCTGCATGCACTTCATCTACACTGTGGTTCAAAAATGAAAGCTTCTGAAACAGAAAGCTTCCACCACAAGACACGCAGTACGAAAGGTATACTTGCAAAAGTGAGGTGTTTGTACTGCAATCTGGGTGACAATTAATCTGCAATAATAAACACATATATACATTTGAGTATGCTGGTAATACTAATCTGTGAATCATAAAACTGCATAAAATACTATATTACAGAATTGCACCACATAGATGTGCCTGTGGTCAGTATGACAAACTAATGTAATTTGATGAAGTCATGCTGCATAACTGAGATGGGTATCATTAAGAAAGGGCACATCTATCCAGAACTGAAACGTCTTGTACAAAAAAGCAAACATATATACAAAATGCTACAGGCTACATACATTGTGGTATCCCATTGTTTACTATGTAGGGAAATGCAATCATAACCTTATAAATTTTAAGGTGCTTAAAAAGTCAAACTTTCTTCTTCTACTTAGCTATGTAGTCACCATTTCAGTATTCTTCCTAATTTTATAACATTAGCACAACAGAGTGAAGGATGGTATACTGAAACAATAAATGCTTTTTTCTTTGCATTTAATAAACTGTTTTAAATGTAATAAGTGAAACACAATACTGCATTTTCAAAACAGAATGTGTAACGCAATAACATACAAATACGTGTGTTGACAAAACTAGTAATTCCTATAATACTTTCAGTGGTACTCAAAATATAGCTCACTAGCAAGAGATGTAGAATAACAGCTGATCAAGTCAGTGCTAAATTAAAAATACAGAATAAACTGTGTGACATTAGCAGTGCACAATAACTCCACAGTCCAGAAGACAAGTACCGTTAAGCCTCCATTTCTTTTATTTGCTATGCCTGTTTAAAAAGAGAGCGTGTTTTATATTACATGGATACTGTACGACCAAGACTTTTGCATTTTAGTCCTACTGTATTCACAATCCCTTAACTAGTGCCCCATATGTATGAAGTGCAGTCTTGAATAAGCATAGCCAGACTGACTCTGAGGATTTGTGAATCATAAGCAACTGGACTTTGAGTCTACCTTTTTAATACTGAAGCACCATTCATCACTGGCAAAGTGATCATTCACAGGTACCCACCCCATCTGAGTGGAGCATGCTAGTTTAAAAAAATGTGTCTGAGCAGGGTGGGTGTGTTTCCTGCAACTGTCAATGTGGGAGGACTCTGCCTCCACACCCACAACCCCTGTCTCTAAATATATTTCGTCTGATGTTTTACCAGCTCAGAGAAAAGGGGATTGCACTAATTTCTATTTCTCCAAGATGGTGAGACCTTGAAGGGAATATGTTTAGAGAATGGGGCATGGCAGTTTAGCTCCCTCAATGGAGAGGGTCTTAGGGGTACAATTGTCAATAAAAACATGTTCTGCAGTTTTTGCATTTATCTCCATCATGATAATCTAGTGAGCGTTGGTAAGCTTCTCTTTGGTATATCAGGTGTAGTAAATATATTATTGATAAAATTAAGGAGACTCAATTTTAAAAAGTCGTCAGATCCTAGAGACACACAGTTCCTTTGGTGAACTGACTTTTTCATTTCTTAAGATACAGTTCATTAATAGCAGTAACGTTCTTCTTTAACTCATTGCCTAACACACCTGCATGTGAATGCTCATGCACGCACACATGTACACTTTTACTTTATTTTATTTATATTTGTTTAGCGGGGTAATTCACTGATCAGTACTGACTAATTTCAGGCTCAGGCTCATACACAAACACCCCATACACACTCAAAAGTGCATGCCCATGTACGTGTGTATATATACACACACACACACACACACACACACACACACACACACACACACACACACACACACACACACACACACACATATGCTCACACACACACACACACACACACACACACACACACACACACACACACACACACACACACACACACACACACACACACACACACACACACACACACTTTTATTTTATTTATATTTATTTATCAGAGTAGTGAACTGATCAATATTGACCAATTTCAGGCTCAGACTTATACAGTAACAACCCCCCACACACACACACACACACTCAAAAGCTCAGATTTATACAGTAACAACCCCCCCCCCCACACACACACACACACTCAAAAGTACATGCACACGCGCACACACACACACACACACACACACACACACACACACACACACACACACACACACACACACTGTGCTATGGCTAATGGAAATGCACCCCTAACCCACCAAACATATGTGTAGGTGTGTCTTGGAGAGAGACAAAACAATATTTAAAAGTTACATTTTCCAAATTGAGCTTGCAAGTCTCTTAAATGCATGAATCGTACTTATTGAGAATATATCATAGGTTTGAGAGAAGGAAATTTCAATGGCTAAAAAACTGATCTCTAATTAGGAAATAGTTACAATACATTCTTTTAAAATTAACAAGGCAATATAGCAGGACAAGGCTGTAATTAAACATCATTCCTTTAGTAACATGGATGGCAGCAAGAGGCACAACTCCTCATTTTGGAATTATTTTCAGAAGATAAATCAGAATAATTTCCAGAGTGCTAGCTCTGAAACGGACTGTGCTTGGGCTGTGCTAATGCCATCAGTATAATTTCATTACTTTGTGACCTTAATCCTGCTTTATTAACATCTAGACTCAATAAAGGTGCATCTTTTGTTAACATTCTAAAATTCAGATCTTTTCAAGAAGAATACAGTAATAAATAACATAGAAAAAGTTATAGCCCTTCATATAAATGCAAAGCATCTTCCATTTTGAAATGGCACCTTGTTTCTTTTTCACTGTCAATATACATTGACACATCTTCACTACCAACATACACACTGAGGCTTTTAAAATGGCAGTCAGTGTTGCCAGCCACTTTTCAATGGGGCATCATGTAATAACTTATATACACAAAAGTCTTATTAAAAAGATTAGTCATTCACAAATTATGTTTTTTACCTGAATTAGACAGAGGCAGAACAGCTGTTCAAATTTTCCTGTTCTGCATTTTTCAATGTGCATAATTTAAAATGTCTGTACAGGCACAGTCTTTATAACATATCACATATTACTCAGTAACTCAAACAACCCAATGTCCAGAATGTCAGACATCTCTTCATTAAGAGAGAAATTGAACTTACATCAGCTGTTTATCAACCTTCTCATTCCCTGTTCAGTGATTACGTCCAATAACCATATTTTACCTCATACTAGAAGTATCGATTTTACTTCATGAAAAGCAATCCCTTCTTACATTTCTTCTTTCCAAATCACATAACATATTTGTTATAAAGGGCCAATTATAGGGGTGCTTCTCCTGCCATGTGATCTTTTTTTCTTTTCATTCTAAGCATTACAGCTGTGCTAAAAGTAGCATGTTATGCAGTATCTAAGTTAATTTAGCAATCTTCCGACCAACATCTCCTTTACCAACTAGCATTCTTCTTAGCAAGTGGGGATGTGCTCAGGCATAACACAGTTATAAGAAGAAAGAAACCAGTTTATAACTTCTTCACATAATTTCCAGGGAACGTTCCAAACAGTTTGGTTCTTCTAGAGGTTCCTGTAAAAAAAAAAAAAAAAAGCATGACTACAGTTATCTCTAAGGGTACCCAAAGCTCACATAGACAGCACATTTTTTTTTAATTCTAGTATGTAGCCTGAGTTTAAGAAATATTACTATTATTATACAATACTGCTGGCTCTATTTAAATACTGGCCTGACACCAGAGCCAGATCCAGAACTATCTGACCTAGACAGTTGCCGGGGGACCACTGGAGGCTGCCACAACATTTACTTTTTAATTAAAAACAAAAAAAAAATGTGCATCCATCCATGCACAGCAACACATGAGATTTAAATGCACACTGGAACTTCACTTCCACTACTTGCTTCCATCCTGTTGGACTGGAGAACTGCAGGTTGTGGACATAACTGCGTTTCAGGTGTGTGTATGTGTGTGTATAATGCCCTAATTAGGGATGGCAGGTTGGACTCCACAGGGAGCCATGTGAGGACTTTTACTCATTGGTTCTCTACAAAGAGTTTGAGGGAATTAATCCAGCTCCTTAAAGTCTTCAGTTTCAGCACAAGCAAATAGAACATGACCAGACGTCATGTTCTTTTCCTAAACAGAAAAGACAAGCTGTGTGGGTATCTCTATGATGGATTTGACATCAACACAAGTACTTTTCCTTTCTCACAGACATAAGCCAAAAACACTATTACTTTAAACTTACTGAGTGATGAACTACTGAAGATGTGAGAAAGACAGAGTCTTATTGGTAGCTTCAACACCAAGAAAGCTATGAAATTTGGTGCCTGTACACCTTCTTCAACACCTGCACACTCTCATGCCTTGTTGGATGTATGGGTGTGTGGAAGTCACCCGAAAGCTTTGGATATTGGATGGACATCTGATCTCTTGCAGAATATATCCCATATAGACTAGCTGTTGCAAGAGTAATCTAATGAACATTCAGACCATTCCTGATTAACTGCTTGCACCTACAGACTCATTAAATCTGACTAAAAGCATTTGCTAATGGAAAAAAAGAACCCTTGTACATTTTTCTCACAGCACAATGGTCAGACTACTTGTTATTAATTGTTTACACCTGTTTGATAATTATTTTCAGCTAAAAGCAGATGCTAATGGAAAATAAACAGCTAATAAATGTGCAAATTCATTTTTCATACTTTTCATAATTTTCTCTTGTTATTTAAGCCTGTTTGCTTGAAGCATCTCTTGTCTATAGCTTAAAATAAGGACATTAGTTTTGGTATTTATCTGTATAAAAATAGAAGCAACTGTTATCTTCTAATTCAACACAGACTATAACTAATACACTTTTTTGTTCCCCTACCAATCCAAAATTATAACAATATATTAACCTTACTTGCTTCTTTCCAGCCTTTCAGATATTGTTACAATGTAATGCCTAGATACATTACAATTAAAAAAAGTATTTTCTTACCTTAATATCATTAGTATATATAGCAGGCACTGAAAAAACTCTCCCCAACTCATATTTAAAATTGCTCTATCTGCATAGTATACAGAACTGCTTTACAAAATAACATGGAATTTACATCATAAAATGTATTACTCAAGTATTAATAATAAAAAAAAAATACTTACATTTACTCAATCAGAATACATTTGTAATATTGAAAGCTTTGAACATCGAAGCACAGAGCATCGACTACAAAAAGCCTAAACACACAACAGGTAAATTACAAGAAAACAATTTTTTTCATGGGCATACCTCTGCAACCCTCACACCCCCTGCTAATTATATATACCAACTATGAGATAGCACTGCAGTGGAGAAAAGAAAAAAAACAATCTCTGCTGTACTGTGATGTCACACAACACACTATCAGCTATTCAGTGCTTCTAAAAGACAGCAGCAACATAGCTTTGGTGTTGTATGTTTCGAACTTGTGTGGTCGACGTTCTGTGCTTTGATATTTCAAGCATTCAATATAGTGAAGGTATTCCACTTATTCAGTCCTTTCAGTGTCCTTTTAAACATTAATGACATAAAGTGGGGTTTATGCTTTAGAATCATCCCACCCACTTTATAAGGAAAGCAAACTTCCAGTCTTTTACAGACCCTTACTTCTTTTTGCAGAACCACAATTTACATGACTAAACTAATTCTAATGGGATGTATGCTTCACAGTTCTCCCATTATTTACTAATTGAACAATATTGCTGGACTTCTTCATCATCTTGACCTCCTAACACCAGTTTCTGGTTCAAGTTCAAGGTACTCTTGATTCTTCTAGTCATCTCCTGTTTTTTTTTTCTATTGCTCAAGCATCTTCCTCTGGAATAACAGAAATTAATTTATTGGCAAAATTCATAGGTACCAGGGCCTTTATAGGCCCAGCTGTTCAATCCACTCTAACTATGTATAATGGGCATTTATTAGCAGGGTATGTTAGGAAGTTTGTAGAGGTAATGTGGGGGGTACGTTAGTTTGGGCATTACTGTATGCCTATAGCTATCAAAGATATGGAGACCAGACCCAGAGAGAATTTTCATAGTGGAAAGTCTCTCTATTGGCTTTATTACTGTCAGATGAATGAGAAGCAATCCCCTTCAGCTTGCTGACTCACTGTTTGTTAGCTACATTTCTTTATTTCCTCCTTAGCCTGTTCTGCATCCAAAAATGTATTTGATCCTCCAGAAAAAATATTCAGAAAATAGCTAGATATAGCAACTTAAATTGTATATCTGCCTCCTGAAATCTTCTGATTACTTAGACAAATGTGTTTCTCTTCTGACTGGTTTACAGTGAATAATCAATTTCCACAAACACTCTGGTGATCCGAATTTTTGTAAACATCTTTATTAACATCGCACATTACATAGTGACATGAGTACACATTTAATTATAAAACAAAAAACAAACAATTACAATGATTATTTCTTTTGTATGCGTTATACAAATGTCTTTTTTGTCTTGACAATTATTTGTTTTAACATTATGTAGATTGTGCCAGATCTGCCTTCCCAGAAATATCAGTCCTCCATAACATTATTCTGTATGTATTGTCCCCACAGATTCCATTTATTTCTATTGTCTTTCCCATTTCTAAAGTTCACAGCTCCAGTTGTTTTACCTCCTTTATAGCATTCAACAATTCTGTTACAAATGGATTTGCTTTTGATTTCTATTTACAAGTAATTGCTTGTTTGGCACCCAACAGCATTACACTTAGTAGGGCCTTACTGTCTCTAGAAAATTCATTTTCTACATCCCAGGTCAAACAAATTACTTTTTTAATTAAAATAATTAGCTTCCCCAACATTTCTGAAAAAGTGCCATATAGGGGATTCCTAAAATCTATCAGCACATTACAGTCCCAAAATATATTTTCCAAAATAACTCTCTCTTTGCCATTATGCCTCCAGCAATTGGTATATACCCATAGAAAAATTATCTAAAGTCTACTTGGGATATAAAAATACCTATGCAAACACTTCCATGCAAAAATCCTAAACCTTCGAGATTCTGTTGCATACTTGGGAGCCATACAAACATCATCACATTTTTTATTTGTATATTCATAGGTTCATAGGTTCATATTAGGCTATCTGCCCTAGGGCATTTATAAGCCTAGCCAGAGTGTGTTTGGCTTTTGCCACCCATTTTAAATTAATTTTGCTATGCCCTTTTTCGAGGTTAGTATACTGTGTCTCTGTCTAACAGTGACACAAAAGTGATACCTGGGGTAAAACTACGATATCCCATCCACTCATCAAGATTCCTCTTGAAGAGAGTCAATGAAGGCCTCTACCTAACCTGGACTGGGATTTTATTCCAGAGTGAAGGGAGCCTCTGGGTTATGAATCTGTCCCTCCAGCATGTCCTATTTATTTCAGTGCTGAGGTTGAAGTCTCTCGAGTGCGTAGCTCGATGGGATTTGGATTTTCTGAGGTGCAGCATGTCCATTAATTCTGGGTTGGACATGGCTTTATACGTCAGGCACAGATCGCCTCTGAGCAGGCGGTATGCCACTGAGTAGAGCTGGAGTTTCTTTAACCGGGCAGCATATGGCATCTGTTTGAGCCCTTTGATCCTCTTGGTGAGGTACTTTTGGGGTCTTTCCAGTTGCTGCAGGTGTCTGGTAAGGTACATCCCAAAAGGGGCATTGTACTCAATTATGGGCCTGATGAGGGATGAGTAAAGAGGCACGATGACCTCCCCTGATCTAGATGTGAATCCCTTCATGATTAGGTGGGCTATATAAAATATTTTTCTAACCACTTTGGCCATGTGGTTGTCAAATGAGAGACTGTCAAATATTGCCTTCCCATTCTCATTTCCTACTCTTTTCTAGACTTTTTATGATAGATGCCTATAGTTATCACACATTATTTTATATGGTCCACTAGTTATCCTTTTTTACTGCATCTTCTGCTCTAAGCTTAAGTATAAACTCAATGAGAACTGGTATTTCATTTAACGCTCCCCTATCCCTTCCCCCTATGCATATACTCTGCTATCAATCTCTGGTAGGGAAGGCAGTCTCCAATCCACAGTCCAAACTTCTATTTGGCCTAATCTCACTTTATGACTTTCCTTCCCTACTTATTTGCTCCCTACTACCTTGGCTCTTTTGTTAATTATGCCAATAATTTCCTGTTCTCTTTTGACTATGTTCTGTGCTCTTACTTACAGTTATCCCTACTGGTAAAACCTCTTTCCTCCATCCCCTTGCTAGTTCTCAAAATATTTTCTGCTGCTTGGTTCACATAATATTCTGTATGGTTGTTACTGTTCCCCTTAAGTGCCTGCGTCGAACACCCTACTCTCTCTTTATTTCATGAGCTCTCCTTGTTTTAACATTATTTCTTTCAATTTTGATTTGTAGGCTGCTTGTGCTATGTATATGAGCCTTAACTCTGTAGCTATAAAGTTTCCTTTCAGATTTAGGAATCCTAAACTACCATGTTCTGTGGGGAAAATCAACTTATCCCACTTAACGTTTGCCCTCTTTCCCTCTCAAATATATATCTTTTTTCAATTCTTTATTAATTATGGTCCTCAGCTTCTTCAATGGTTCATAAAATGTGCCTGCTATGTTAACAATACTAAAGAGACAAACCATTTCACTGCTTGTACCTTACTTTCCATTTCCATCATCAAGAGTTTACAATTTCACAAAACCCCAGCTAAATTTATTAAATGCCTTCTATGCCAAAAAAGCCCAACAATAACGGGGTCTTCTTGAACTTTGCTTCCCTTTGGAACATCGGTGCCCTGTTAACATTGTCACATGTATGTCATCCTTCCACAAAACCAAAGCCATAGGTCCAGATCTACTAGATTCAGCAATGTTAGCCATTCTCTTAGCTAGGATAGACATACTTTATAATCATGGTTCAAATTTTAAAAAGATCTATGTGAAGTTGGATTTAAAGGGTCTCTGCCCTCTTTGAGTAGTACAGCTACCTCAGTTTTCTTCCAAGACGATGGTACTGTCTGATATTTTAAATATTGTTACACAAAACCTTCCAGATCTTTATCACTTTTCTCTCTTAACTTCCAAATTTCCAATGGAATGCCATCTATTCTTGGAGACTCCCCTGTTAACTGATAACATCTCATAATTTTTTATCTTATCCTCTCCCATTTTAGCTATTAATTCTTGAGCCTAATGCCCTTAGCAAACTTAAGTTTTCCATAAATGTTTCCATTTGTGTTTTTTCTTGGTTATGTAAAGTTTTTTTTATGATTTAAGAAATAGCTCTTATATCTCTATAGGATCTCTGGTTATTTTTCTAGTAATAGACTCCCCTAAGCTTGGCAAAGCCCCATTCTATTTTCGGTTATGTAAGTTGTTGTGCTAGTAGTTTTTATGCTCTGGTGTTGTTACCAAAAATACTTGCTTAACTCATGCATATTATCCATGGACTCCCTTATTATTTCCTTAGCACTCAACAACTGCTTCTCTTTGTGTTCCATATGACTCCCCTTCATCTGCAATACTTTAACCTTTGATAATATCTCTAAATAATTCCTTTTGCTTCCTCACGTTATCACTGTATCATTTCTACAATATTTCTAAATCTCACTTTCATTTTATCCCACATCTTGTCTACCTTTCTGAAGAAATCTGCACATTCCCTAGCAACCCTTAAATCATTTTCATTACCAATTCCTTAATAATACTCTCTTACTCTAATATGTAAGTAGGACAGCACCAATGTCTCCTGCTTGATTACCCTACATCTTTATCTTAGTCTTTATTGTGACCTAAAATACTTAGTGATGTGTTTCAAAAATGTCAATTAAATACCCATGCTCTTGTGAAATACAGCTTCTGTCCAGTCTAGCCCAATTATACCTTGGAGAATAATATGCAAATCCCGTCAGGGTTCCTGATAGCAATTTCATATTTTCCATTCCATTCCATTCCAAATATTTTTGTATATATGCCTAGAAATCTACCATATTTTGTTACATTTTTCCTTCTCGTCCCACCGATACATCTTAACTTTTGTACATCAGGTTCCAGTTCCTACCCATAAGGAATATTCTCTGCTGAAAGCTTATTACCTCTCCATTAACTTTCTTAAGCTCCTTGATAGTAGTTTTAGGTGCAATATGAATACATGCCAATGTAATACCCCTTCCTTGCCAATAACCCATTAATACCACAAATCTGCCCTTGTTGTCTTTCGTCTCCTCCACTATCACTATTGAAGCCCCTCTTGCAATCAGTATTATTACCTCTCTTTTCCTTTGTTTCTGATTACTCTGCTGAATAACCATTTGGGAATTTTATATTTGCCTAACTCACGTGCTCATTTCTGAGTGTGTTTCTTGTAACACTGCTCTTTGTACTTTACACTTAATACAATTCAATAGTCTTACAGATATTCACACATACATGCATACAAATATTTCACGCACAAGCAATAATGCTGTTCTAGCCTGCCAATATATCAAGATAGTTATTCCCATAATAAGTATCCAGGTTGATCTTAAACATATCTAAACTTGTTCTTGCTTTAATATAGTTTGGTAGTCTATTCCACACATCAGCTAATCTATCTAAAGCTTCTTTTATTCTTTCCAGCCTTTTATCATTTGACTGTATGCTTTTCTCCACTGTCTCATGTATTTTAATTCAGATTTACCAAAGGCTGACCCACATTACACTCTGCTTGTCAGAATCTATCTATCTATCTATCTATCTATCTATCTATCTATCTATCTATCTATCTATCTAGCTGTGTGTGTGTGTGTGTGTGTGTGTGTGTGTGTGTGTGTGTGTGTGTGTGTGTGTGTGTGTGTGTGTGTGTATATATGGGTCTCCTACACATGATCGACATTCCACAATGTCGAAGACCATATGGGTGAGACCATATGATCGACATTTGAAATGCCGACCATGTGGAACCGGCATCTCCGTACAGTGCGGAATGGAAAGCTTTCCATTTCCACACTGTAGTGCGATCTCGGAGTTGGTATATTTAAGTTACGAGGGGTGTGGAGGGCATAGCCCCCACGAGGGGTGCAGGGGGCATAGCCCCCTGCTAGCATTTAAAAAGTTGGTTTATGTTGCGTGTTTACTTTTTTTTTTTTTACATGGTCGAAATTTTAGGAGTCGAACATATGGTCTCGGCCATATGGGTTTCGCTTTCTAAAATTTCAAACATGTATAGTAGACCTGTGTGTGTGTGTGTGTGTGTGTGTGTGTGTGTGTGTGTGTGTGTGTGTGTGTGTGTGTGTGTGTGTGTGTGTGTGTGTGTGTGTGTGTGTGTGTGTGTGTGTGTGTGTATATATATATATATATATATATATATATATATATATATATATATATATATATATAAATATATACATATATATATTTTTAAATCCCCACTTTCCCATCCGGTCCTGTACTGCGTAGGCTGCTGGCTCCGCTTAAGGTTATCGTCCCTGCTGAAATAGTTTCCACCTCAGGTGTCTCCCAGTCCTCAGCGTGGCTACCTGCCCGTGAAATAATCATCTCTAAAGGACTCCTGCTGTGATTCATTTATAGTAATATTAAATTGGTGCTTTGGATTTAATACTAAGTTTATCATCCCTGCTGAAATAGTTTCCACCCCAGGTGTCTCCCAGTCCTCAGCGTGGCTACCCACCCGTGAAATAATCATCTCTAAAGGACTCCTGCTGTGATTCATTTATAGTAATATTAAATCGGTGCTTCAGATTTAATACTAAAGTTTATCGTCCCTGCTGAAATAGTTTCCACCCCAGGTGTTTCCCAGTCCTCAGCGTGGCTACCCGCCCATAAAATAATCATCTCTAAAGGACTCCTGCTGTGATTCATTTATAGTAATATTAAATTGGTGCTTCGGATTTAATACTAAGTTTATCATCCCTGCTGAAATAGTTTCCACCCCAGGTGTCTCCCAGTCCTCAGCGTGGCTACCCGCCCATGAAATAATCATCTCTAAAGGACTCCTGCTGTGATTCATTTATAGTAATATTAAACAGTTACGCTGTATTCGCATCTATTTTGAGAGCTACATTTTACCTGTGCGGCTCCCTCCCCAATAGACTCACAAAGAGCTTTATGTGTTGCATGCTGCCCTGACATTTAAGTTTTAACTAGGTTTTTGCAAAGGAATGTCTTACTGCTAGTTTTATATTAATTAAGCTGCTAGCATGTGCTGTGTGTAATACCAATGTTTAGTCGCTTAAGAACTGCTTTGTTGCCTTACATTTATTTTATTAACTGCTCAGAACTGTGATAATCTGCTTGGTTGCTGTACATAGTATATTAACTGTTCTGAACTGTGAAAGCTTGTAGTCACTTAAGAACTGCTTTGTTGCCTTACATTTATTTTATTAACTGCTCAGAACTGCGATAATCTGCTTGGTTGCTGTACATAATATATTAACTGTTCTGAACTGTGAAAGCTTGTACTGCGTTAGTCGCAAGACTCTTAATTTCCAGACATGTGATAAAGTGCTTAGAACTGTGTTGCATTTACCTATGGTGCACTGTTATTTTCTCTATTTTCCCTGCTGTGTACCTCTCTTCTCTTATTCCTCTCTCCCTTGATAGCTCACTACTTATTCCCACTTGCTCCTGTCTCTCCCTATGCCTCCATTTAATACTGTAACTGAAAACACTAGACTTATGTCTGCCTAATTACTCCTCTATTTTACCTTTTCCTTACAGTTATCGTCCCTGCTGAAATAGTTTCCACCCCAGGTGTCTCCCAGTCCTCAACGTGGCTACCCGCCCATGAAATAATCATCTCTAAAGGACTCCTGCTGTGATTCATTTATAGTAATATTAAATCAGTGCTTTGGATTTAATACTAAAGTGTATGCACCTCACTGTATATTAGCCAATATAATCTTCATGTGAAATTTTTTTTTAACTACCCGGCGAGCAGCAGCTAGCAGCCTACCAGGGATTTTTGATCCCTCTCTCTACCTTCCTAGTCCCCTTGCACTTCCCCTGAACTCCCTGGGATCTAGCCTCGTAAGTACCTGATTTGGCCTCTAGGTGGCAGCATTTCCTGCTTTTTCTCAATACCCTAATGCTTAGAAATACTTTTGTTCAAATAACACAGCCCTGTTTCCAGCCTCAATTTCCAGCCAACATTCCCTTTAAACACTTCTCTGCCCTGTCCTACCTCTAGTCTCTAGCAAACCTCTTTTCAGCTCAAATTCTGAGTGCTTTTCCCTATAGTCTACTCTCCTCTGCTCTATTCCCTCGATTCACTGATACACTCTCCGCCTTTTCCTCTGCTTTGGCTCTTCCTGCTCCGTTTGCCCTACGCGCTCACTCCGCTCCCCTACCCTACTCCCAATTCCCACACCCCCCCAGTACCCTTACATTTATCCTAGCCTGTCTCTTCCATTAAGCCTAAACACCCAATAGAAACCCCATCTATCTTTCTCCTCCCTCTCCACACTCTAAACCTAATCATCCTATTACAACTATCCCCTTATTACTAGACACACCTCTGTCCCTACCATATCTCTTCCCTTTATTCTATCTCCCCACCTCTTAACATCTCCTCAGCTCTACTAACACACTATTTCACAATTTTCTCCACACTCCCCATCTTTTCTCTTATACATTCCATTTACCAAACCATACCTCTCTAACCTCCCTTCACTCAATATGCTCCACTTAACCATTCAGACCCTCCTAACCCCCTGCCTCCTCCTTATACTTCTGGTCCCCCTATGCTACTCCAGCTCATATCACTCTTATGCTCTTCCATTCTCTCCAACAACTAAAACAGCCACAGAAACTCTACATCTTCCCCTCTCTCTCACTCATTTCTATTTCATCTCATCATCCCTTTTCACCCTAACCCTCTACACCTATTCTGCCTAAAAACTATCTCTACCTCAACCAAACTATTAACACCTAAACTAACATTAGTTCTACCCAAACTCATTCAATACAAACTCAAATGGCTAAAGTTCATTTCCTATAATAACCTAATCTTAGCTGGAGATATCCATCCCAATCCTGGTCCCAGCTCCCTCTCTAATATCCTCCTCCCCCAAATACTCTTAAATTCTTCACTATTAATGCCCAAAGCCTCAACAACAAAATACACCATTTTCATGCATGGTTAAGCCATAACCAACCTGACATCCTAGCTGTCACCGAGACCTAGCTCAAACCACACATCTCTGGTTCTGAATTCCTGCCCTCAGGTTTTCTTGCCCTCAGAAATGACCGTTTAATCAAAAAAGGCGGCGGAACTGCCCTAATCTACTCTAATCTTCTCACCCTCGTTCTCCTCCAAATCAAAATTCCACATTTCAATAACACCAACCTCACTGCCGGTATACTTAAACTAAATAAACACAAGAACATCTGTATCATAGTCCTGTACATCTCCCCTGGCAATAACATCCCTATCATCGAAGATATTCTCCAATGGGCCTCAAATGAAATTAATTACAAAACTTATATTCTAGGCGACGTAAATATTGACTGGAACAAGATCAATAGTTCTTCTCCTTCCCTATCCATCAACCTCTATAACTTTACCCAAGTAATCTTGTCCACCACCCGACCCAGTAAAACAAATCCCCCTGGATCCATTTTAGACTGGATCCTGGTCACCCACCCTAATAAACTACTCTACTCTGGTACAATTCCTAACACCATTAGCGACCACTCCCAGCCTTCATTCTTCGCTCAAACAACTCTTTTCCTCACCAGCATCAGTTCATCCACACTCACAATCTTAGCAATTTCAACCCCCTAACTTTCTCTAATACTCTCAAACAGATGAACTGGCAAATCTTAAATACCCTTCCTCTTGACCAAGCTATAGAACACTTTCACTCAGTCTTCCTTGACACACTTAACTCCCAAGCCCCCCTAAGAATGAAAAGGATAAAAAATAATACTGTCCCCTGGCTAACCAAAGAGACCAGACAAATAATGCATCAAAGGGACAAAACCTGGAAGCTCTTCCAAAACAAAAATTCCCTAAAACCCTTCTCCTATACAAACAACTTTGCAACCTCGCAAAAAAACCCAGATCTCTAAAGACAAGAAAACCTACTATTTGAAACTCAAATCCTATAGTAACCCAAACCCCAAACAATTCTGGAAATCCATAAATTCACTCCTAAATCCAGGCTCCAACAGTAACCCATGCCCTGATCCAAACTTATCCAACCTCGAACTAAGTTCCAAGTTTAATTCCTTTTTTATAGATACTATTGCTGAAATGACCAAGACTTTCCCCAACCATCATCCTCCTGCATCACCCTCCTCTACTTGCAAACCCTCAAGCAACTCTCTACCAATGTTTGAACTCAAACCTGTCTCTACTAAACTCATACAAACTCTCCTTTCCAAAGTCAAACCTTGCTCCAACGCACCTGATAATATTCCCTTCTCCTTCCTAAAATGTGCTGCAGACAGCATAGCATTGCCAATCAGTATCTTAGTAAATAGATCCATAAAGGAAGCATATGTTCCCAAACTCTGGTGCTCAGCCTACATTTTTCCTCTCCACAAAGGTGGCAGAAATACCAACATTTCTAACATCCGGCCAATGGCTCTGCTTTCTCCTATTTCCAAAATCTTAGAAAAATGTATCCACCTCCAACGCATGCCTTTTCTCACCCAAAACCAACTTCTCACATCAACCCAACATGGCTTCCGCCCTGGTCACAGCACTATAACTGCACTACTCTCCTTTCTAGAAACTGTAAACCAAGCCCAAGACTCCGGACACTTAGTTTCCACCATACTCCTTGACCTATCCAAAGCTTTTGACACAGTTTCCCACAAACATCTTATCCATCATCTTTCAAATCTTCATCTCCCAACAAATACCCTATCCTGGTTCTCCAGTTACCTATCTAACAGATCTCTGGCAGTCAAATGGAAGAACTCCACCTCCTCCTTTCTTCCCACCCCAACTGGTGTACCACAAGGGTCCATCCTTGGTCCCATGCTTTTTAACATCTTTATCAATAACTTTCACTCTACTATACCACATGCTAAAGTTATTCAATATGCAGATGACTCTACATTAGTCTGCTCGGCCTCAAACCTCTCTGAACTTCTAACAAAAACCCAAACTGCTTTTTCATCCACTGAACAC
The DNA here is from genome assembly GCF_019279795.1 of Protopterus annectens. Lineage (NCBI taxonomy): Eukaryota > Metazoa > Chordata > Ceratodontiformes > Protopteridae > Protopterus > Protopterus annectens. Next base: position 1,036,081,663 of record NC_056729.1, read on the forward strand.
TGGATGCACCAAAACCACCTTTCTCTAAATGCCAACAAATCCAAAATTCTACTTTTCTCTCCCTACAAGGCTTTCCACTATGACAAAAATGCATTCAAAGTCCTTAGCCAAACTAACTCACCCATAGAAGTGGTTCCCTTTGCTAAACTTCTAGGAATTACTATTGACGAACACCTCAAATTTGACATCCATGTACAACAGAATATAAAAAAAAAACATCAAAAGCTAGGTATGCTATACAGAAACAATCTATTTCTTTCCAATTCTACCAGGCAAACCCTGGCTTCTACTTACCTTCGCCCTTCCCTACTATACGGAGCTCCACTTCTTTCACACCTGACCTCTACCATCTCTTCTAAGCTAGAAAGCTACTATAATAAGATCTCTAAATTTGCCACTAAATCTAAAAACTCCACACACCATTGCCTCACCCTTCACTCTCTAAATTGGCTAGAACTCCCCAACTATATTGACTTCCTCCAACGGACCACAGCACATAGACTTATATTTTACCCAAATAAATGCCCTGCACTAACAGACATCCTTCCCCCATACACCCCTAATAGACCCCTCAGATCTGAACATCAAAATCTAATTACCATCTACAAACCTAATCGACCTGCTGGCCAACATCTCCTATCCTTCTCATTAGGCAAAAAATTGAATTTTCTCCCTTCTTCTCTAAGGACTCCATCAAATACTGATAACTTCAAAACCCAACTACTCAACTACCTAGCCTCTACATGGAAATGCCCCTGCTTTCACCCTACCTAAAATACTCCATAACTGCACCACACATTCCCTCCTTGACTTTGGCTATCTCTCTTTACAATCCTAGAGTGGATTCCAACCCTCTACAACTTCATCCTCCTTGTAAATATTGTAAATAGAAAGTCTGGTGAATCCTAATGAAGGGCACAAATAACACCTTTTCACTTATCTTCCTTACTACATATAAGACTCCCCAATTTTGTAAATATTTCTGCTTCTTCATAATAATTTTTTCTCCATGGTGTTCCAAGCATCATATACTGTTTAGTTAATTATGCCTAGATTGTATGTCAATTGTAAACTGCCTCATTCACTGTAAACTGTAAAACTGTACCATATTTTGAAACCTTTTTGACTTGTAATAATATAACTTTCCTTATGTTTTATGGAGCTTTTCTCCCTTGGCCTCCTCTGAAAACGGGCACACCTGAGCCCAGTGGACTTCCCCGGTAACCAAACTGAAATAAATAAATAAATAAATTATATATATATATATATATATATATATATATATATATATATATATATATATATGTATACAGTGGATATAAAAAGTGTACACACCCCTGTTAAAATGCCAGGTTTTTGTGATATAAAAAAATGAGACCACCATAAATCATTTCACAACTTTTCCCACCTTTAATGTGACCTATAACCTATACACTTCAATTGAAAAACAAACAAATCTGTTAGGGGAAAAATATAAAAAATAAAAAACATTTAATATGCTGGTTACATAAGTGTGCACACCCTTAAACTAAACCTTTGTTGTGTGTGCACACCCTTAAACTAATATTTTGTTGAAGCACATTTTGATTTAATTAAAGCATTCAGTCTTCTTGGGTAGGAGTCTATCAGTATGGCACATCTTGACTTGCCAAAATTTGCCCATTCTTCCTTGCAAAAGTGGTTGGTCCAAATCTATCAGATTGCGAGGGCATCTCTTGTGCACAGCCCTTTTCAGGTCACTCCACAGATTTTCTATTGGATTTAGGTCTGGGCTCTGGCTGGGCCATTCCAAAATGAGAAGTTATGTACCTACCATAACGTTCCATGTTAGTTGTCTTCTTCTCGCCTTCTTTCTTGCTGGATGGGTTTGGAGCTGATCCTCGGCTCTGACTCGGCCTATACTAAAGCTCGAGAGCTATTTTTATTGGCTCGAGGCTACCCTGTATCCCACAATGCTAGGCGCTAACTACCCAGATCTCGTTTAATAGATAACACCATAGCAGTTCTGATCCCAGAACAAAGGAGAAAAAGGAATACCTATATATATATATATATATATATATAACATACCCAGAAAAAGGGCAACCATGGGAGTCCAAGCTGGGATGAAAGAAGGCCCAGAAAGATCCTTTTGGTCTGTCCCAGCTAGGGGGTTGGAGGGTGGGACGCAAGAAAGAAGGCGAAAAGAAGACAACTAACATGGAACATTATGGCAGGTACATAACTTCTCAATGTTAAGTTGTCAATCTCACCTTCATTCTTGCTGGATGGGACCGCATCCCTAGCACCTCAGCCCTGGGTGGCTCATCGGAACAGACTCTTGAGGACGGTGGAACCAAAGTTAGCTCGGCTTCTGGAGGCCATGTCCAGTTTGTAATGAGAAATAAAGGTATGAGGAGAGGCCCAAGTGGCTGCCGCACAAATGGAGTCTATAGGTAACCTAGCCTGAAAAGCTATTGATGTAGCTAAGGCTCTAGTTGAGTGGGCTCTAGGTTTTGAAGGAAGTTCTTGACTCCTCAGTTCATAGATGAAAGTAATCACAGAGGCCAACCATCTGGAAAGGGTTACTTTGGAAACTGGAAGGCCTTTCTTCCCTTCCACATAAGACAGGAAGAGCTGCTCAGATTTCCTAACTTGCTTGGTTCTATCCAGGTAGTAATGGAGTTGACGATGAACATCCAAAAAATGCAACTTTTGTTCTGCTCTGTTGGAGTAATTAGGGAAGAAAACTGGGAGATCGATAGTCTGGTTTAGATTTGCCTCAGAAGATATCTTGGGTAAAAAAGATGGGTTAGTTCTGAGGGATACTCTATCTTTATGGAAAACCAGATAAGGAGGATGAACACAAAGGGTGTGAAGCTCTGAGACTCTCCTCGCGGAAGTTATGGCCACTAGAAATAGAGTTTTCCATGAGAGTATCTTCAAGGAACAGGAAGCCGCAGGTTCAAAGGGAGGGAGAATCAAAGAAGTTAAAACCAGATTCAAATCCCACTGTGGTGGGGGATCTCTGATTGGGGGCTTAAGTAAAAAGATACCTTTAAGGAAGGCTTTACAAAGTTTATGGGACATAACAGTGGAGTCCGACAGGCCAACATGAAAATTTGAAATGGCCGCTAACTGAACTCTGATAGTGGATGAAGAAGAACCTGATTGAAAAAGTTCAGCCAAGAAATCTAGGACTGATTGGATAGGTGCCGTGAAAGGATCCATGTTTCTAGTCTCTGCCCAGAAGGAGAAACCTTTCCATTTGCTAGCATAAATCCTCCTGGTAGAAGATTTGTGGGAAGCTAGAATGATGTCACGCACCGAATGGGAAATAGAGGGAAGCCTGGCTAAGGTTGGAAGTGGAGCAACCAAGCTGTGAGTTTGAGAGAGAGGAGGGAGTGGTGCAGCTCACCCGACTGATGGGTCAAGAGGTCTGGCACTGGTTCCAGATGCCACGGCTGCTCCAAGAGGTAACGATGCAGGAACGGAAACCAGATTTGTCGAGGCCAGTAAGGGGCAATGAGGATCATTGTGGATCTCAATGCGGTAGCTTTCTGAATCAGCTGTGTGATTAATGGGAAGGGGGAAAAGCGTACAGAAGACCCCGGGGTCAATCGTGGACTAGAGCATCTCTGGGGGGGGGGGGGGCTGGGAAGAGGGAAGAGAGTGAAGAAGTCGTGGCACTTGCTGTTTTGAGGTGTTGCAAAAAGATCGCAGCAAGGCTAACCCCATCTTTGGAAAATCTCTTCCACTACTGACTGCTTGAGAGACCACTCGTGCGGCATGAGAATGGCTTTGCTCAGCCTGTCCGCTATTACGTTGGACTTCCCGGGGATATGCGTTGCTATCAGAAACCGCTGAGAAGAGATCGCCCACTGCCAAAGTCTGAGTGCTTCTCGACACAAGGGGTAGGACTTGGTTCCGCCCTGCTTGTTGATGTACCACACTAAGGACATATTGTCCGTCTGAACTGCAATAGTCCCTATGGGAAGAGAGTCCTGAAGGGCTTGCAATGCTAAAAGTACTGCTCTCATCTCCAGGACATTTATGTGCAGGTGGCACTCAAAAGGTTGCCATGTGCCCTGGACTGTCCTGCCCTGAAAATGCCCACCCCACCCGATCAGGGAGGCGTCCATTGTCACCGTAGCAACCGGTAGGGGGGGGAGAACAAAGGGTCTGCCCTGAATGACTTGAAGGGAGACTATCCACCAAGACAGGTGTTTCTTGCATGATTGGGTGATTAAAATGCTGTGTGACATTGGAAGCTGTTGAAAAGACCACTGGGAAAAGAGCATCCACTGAAGGATCCGCATGTGAAAGCGAGCTAGGGGAAGTAATGTAATGGCTGCTGCCATGAGACCTAAAGTCTTCAGTACAAACCTGGCCTGGATTCTGTTGCTCTGAAGAAGGATGTGAACATGTGCGCGAATATCTGAAATTCTCTGTGCAGTTAGTTTTGCGGACAGTTTGGCTGTGTCCAATATGGCGCCTATGAAAGTAATAGACTGACAAGGCGACAAGGCAGACTTTTCGAAATTTATGGAGATACCTAGCTCTTTGCAAGTTTGAATGGTGTAATCTCTGGACTGAATTAGTTGATGCCTGGTGGTGGTGGTAAGGAGCCAGTCATCCAGATATGGAAACACCTGGAATCCTTGACGTCTCAGATGAGCCGTGACACTGCCATGCATTTGGTGAACACTCAGGGGGCTGTAGTGAGACCAAAGGGCAGGGCCCTGAACTGGTAGTGACTGGCCCCCAGCTGGAAGCGGAGAAACCTCCTGGAGCACCTGTGCATCTTGATGTGGTAGTACGCATCCTGAAGGTCTATAGAGCACATCCAATTGTCCTGGCCCAAAAAGGGTACAATGGACTGTAGCATGACCATCCGGAACTTCGTTCTTTGGACAGACCTGTTTAGCCTGCTGATCCAAAATTGGTCTCCAGTCCCCTGTCTTTTTTGGTACCAAAAAGAACTTGGAGTAGATTCCGGATCCTTGCTGGTCTGCTGGGACTGGTTGGATGGCTCTTTTTCTTAGCAGTTTTGAGATTTCTAATACTGCTTGTTTCCTTAGACCAGGTGGAACATCTGGAAGGGGTCTTTTTGGCTGTGTTGGGGTGTGGGCAAAGGGAATTTCATAACCCTCGGATATGATTGACCTACCCATCTGTCTTGGGTGAGGGAAAGCCAGGCTTCTGGGTACAGTGATAATCTTCCCCCGACTGCCTCCGAAGGCGGACAGTCGGGCAGCATCTCAGGGATGCTGGAAGGGCTGGCCAGAGACAGCTTCTCTGCTACCCTGATTCTGCGGACCCCCTCTGCCCCTAGGGCAGCGTCTGTTATTGTCCCCCCCACCTCTAGAGGGGAACTCACCTCGTGCATCAGGCGCGACTCCCTGTGGTTTGCAATACCACATTTTTCCACCCTTCTGACCCTTAGGGTATGGTCTAGAAGGGGTGGAAAAACGGACTCCCACGGCAGAGAGAGTCTTGCCATCCTGTTCGCATCTGGTCAAAGTATCCTTCACTTGAGGTCCGAACAACGCCGAACCATCAAAGGGGGAGTTAGTGAAGGACACCTTGAAGGGGTCAGCAAAGTTACAAAGCCGCATCCAGGCATGATGATTTAAGGCCACGCCTGTGCCTGCAACCCTACTCGCCCCATCGGCTGCATAGGAAACAAGCCACATGGAGGAGTTAACAATCGAGTTCAGGGTTGCCAGCTGGGAGTTGATTTTGTCTTGAGACCCCGCAGCTGTTGGATCCTGTAAAGTATCACCCATTTCTTTGAGCATGTCTCTTTGAAGGCGGGTGAAATGACATAAGTAATTCAGCGACCGCATGGTAAAGGTCGCTGAAGAAAACATCCGCTTGCCGTACCTATCCATAGTCCTAGATTCCTTATTAGGAGGATGGATCGGTACTGAAGGATCAGCCAGTTCCTTCTTAGTGGCCACCGCCACCACCATGGCATCAACATGGACATCCTTGGTTAAAAACTGCTTATCAGAAGGGGCTGTGATAAATTTTGAAGGCCTCCGTGGGGTAGGTTCCATCGTGTCAGGGGCCATCCATGCCTTCCGCGCCACCACTTCCATGAGGGGGTCAAAGGGCGGAGACACCCAGGAGGTGGAAGGGCGAGAACCAAAAGCCTCTAGGTAAACCGACTCGTCCTCGGAAGGATTGAGGGTAGACCAGTTCCCCCTCTGCTTGAGGATCTCAAGGATGTCAGAAAAAGAGACATCCTCAGAGGGGGACCGTGGGGACCCTTCTGACTCATCCAAGTCGGTATCGGATGTGACGGACTCAGGAGAGTCCACATGCTTCCTCTTGCATTTCCTTTACCGAGGGGGCTCTCCTGATGGATCAGGGGAGGCCTCGGAAGAGGAGGATGCTCCCAATGGGGGCACCTGAGGCGTTGGATCTCTGCGGTCGGGGTCGAGAGGATGGGTAGAGACCGTAGCAGGCACAACAGTGGGAGGAGCTGAAGGAGCTGACCGAGGAGCAGGCACAGGGGCCAGCACACTCCTCATGACCTCAAAGGCACTCCTATCAGGCAGGGAAGAAGGTCCCTGCTCCGAAGAGATAAGGACCCCTCCCGGCACTGAGAGGGACGGCTCCGAGGCCGATGTCGGGGCCAAACTCACCTGCGCCGAGGCTCCGAGAGGGAGAACGGGGTCAGACAAGGGTCCGATGCCACTCGCCCCCTCGGAGCCGACGAGGGAGTCCCGGCGCCCGGATCCCTCCAAGGATGGAACCATGGAAGAGATCGGAGCCGACGACAGAGCCGAAAGGTGTGGTATCGGCTCCGACGTGTCGACGGTCCCGGCTCCCATGAACTCCAGCTCCGAGCTCAGAGGAAGAGTCGGAAGAGGAATCGATGATATAATGGGGATAGCCGCTGTCTGTTGAGAAGGGCTCTGAAGCATCTGGGCCAGTGCCTGCGACTTAAGGAGTCTGCTAACCACCCTCTCGAGGTCGTGTTCCGAAAGCCTGGAAGACCGAGAGGAATGGGACTGATGGCTCCGCTCCTAAAGTAAAGGAGATCTCGGAGCCGAATGGACTGACTCCAAAGAAGGAGACCTGGAGCGCTTACGGTTCGCAGATGGTTCCGACACAACGATCGGAGCTGACTGAGTCTTGGGAGCATCGGAGCCAACGTAGGAGCACTAAGAGCACCACTGATCGAAGGCTTGGTTCTTGGAGCCGACGGTTTTGTGGGCTTCGAAGGTTTGCCCGATGAAGACTTGGTCGGGGAACCTTAGGGTTTCAACAAGCCTCGTAAAATAAGCTTTTTCTGTGTTCCTGCAGGACTCTTGGACTAAATGCATGGCAGACAGAACAAGAGTCCTGCAGGTGCAGAGGGCCCAGGCAATAAACACAAGAAGTGTGACCGTCTGTCAGAGACATCTTCTGACAGCACGAGTCACACTTCTTGAAGCCTGAAACCCTGGAATCCTTAGACATCCTGACAGGGATGATAAGTCACACACACACAAAACAAACACCCACACTCAAACTTACTCAGTCTAGTCACACACGCACACACAAAGACTGAGACTATTTAGACTGACAAATAGAAAATTTTAAACTAAATTTAACTCAATTAAACTTAAGATTAAGCTAAGATTTAAACTAAAAGTTAGCCCGAAGGCCTAGTAATCTACGGAGTGGGGTAGGTAATGAGAAGTAGTTAGAAACAAACCCGAAAGGGAACTATCTAAGGTGGGGATACACTAGAGGGGTAAAGTGGATCTAATAGAAAAACTATTACTACCAAAGGGAAGAAAAAAACCTTACCAGAAGAGATTTTTATAAATCTATCCTGAGAGCCGGCAAAAAGGCAACCTCGCAGCTGAAGCGGCAAACGAGATCTGGGTAGTTAGCACCTAGCATTGTGGGATACAGGGTAGCCTCGAGCCCGTAAAAATAGCTCTCAAGCTTTAGTATAGGCCGAGTTGGAGCCGAGGATCGGCTCCGAACCCATCCAGCAAGAATGAAGGCGAGATTGACAACTTAACATCTTTAATTTTCTTCTGGTGAAGCCATTATTTTGTTGATTCCAAAACTTTAATTTTCTTCTGTTGAAGGCATTATTTTGTTGATTTGGATGTATGCTTGTGGTCAATGTCATGTTGAAAGGTGAAATTCCTTTTCATCTTCATCTTTCTGGCAGACGCCTGTAGGTTTTGGGCCAAACGTGACTGGTATTTGAAACTGTTCTTAATTCCCTCCACACTGACTAATGCCCATTTCCAGCTGAAGAAAAGCAACCCCAAAGCATGATACTGCCACCACTGTGGGGATGGTGTTCTTTTGGTGATACAAAGTGTTGTTTTTGCGCCAAACGTACCTTTTGGAATTGTGGCCAAAAAGTTCAACCTTGGTCTCATCAGACCATAGCACATTTTCACACATGCTTGTGGGAGACCTGCTGTATTGTATTGCAAATTTTAGCTGGGCCTGGATGTTTTTCTGTGTAAGAAAAGGCTTCCGTCTTGCAACCCTACCCCATAGTCCAGACATATGGAGAATATGGAAGATTGTTGTCACATGTAGTACACAACCAGTACTTCCCAGAAATTCCTGCAGCTCCTTCAGTGTTGCTGTAGGTCTCTTGGTAGCCTCCTTGACCAATTTTCATCTGGTCTTTTCATCAATTTTGGAGGGACGTCCAATTCTTTGCAACATCACTGTTTTCCCATATTTTCTCCACTTTTTGATGACTGTCTTCACTGTGTTCCATGGTATCCATGCATCCTTCTCCTAACGGACACCTTTCAACAATGAGCTCCCTTTGATGCTTTGTAAGCTTTCTGTGAACCATGGCTTCTGCTGTAGCAGACAACTGAGTAAATGTCAGGAAAATCCTACTAGGACAGCTGAATTTTATTTGGGGTTAATCAAAGTCTCTTTAATTGATGGCAAGTGTGTACCCAAGAAGACTGAATGCTTTTATTAAATCAAAAGGTTCTTCAACAAAGTATTCGTTTAAGGGTGTGCACACACACACAACAAAGTATTAGTTTAAGGATGTGCACACTTATGCAACCAGCATATTGAACATTTTTAATTTTTTATATTTTTTCCCCTAACAGATTTGTTTGTTTTTCAATTGAATTGTACAGGTTATAGGTCACATTAAAGGTGGGAAAAGTTTTGAAATGATTTATTGTGGTCTCATTTCTTTATATCACAAAAACCTGACATTTTAACAGGGATGTGTACACTTTTTATATCCACTATGTGTGTGTGTGTGTGTGTGTGTGTGTGTGTGTGTGTGTGTGTGTGTGTGTGTGTATATATATATATATATATATATATATATATATATATATATATACACACACACACACACACACACACAAACACAGTTTCCCTATTTAAGCATTCTAAACTGCTCTGTAACTACTTACACTTCTGTATTTTTTTGGTTTGTGATTAACCCTGGCTGAGCCTGAAATTAGTCAATACTGATCAGTGTACTATCTCAATTAACAAAAATCAATCAGTCAATCTCTGTCTTCTAACTCTGCTATTTTTGAAACAGTTCTTGAGAAGCCAGTCTTTCCATAAAGAAGTACACCTAAAAACTGAAAGAAAAAAAGAAGTTGTGTCTTACCATAATGTTCCATCTGTATTGTTAATCCTTGTTCAGTCATTATGTGTGGGTATCAGTTCTGACCTCGGAACCGAGCCGGCCGTCTTCCAAGCTTGCGTCAGCTACAAACTCTCGAGCTAAAAACTCTTACCCAGAATTCCCCTCTCCCTGTTACCTCAGATTGAGTTTGCAAGTCAAAAGAAGGTAGAGGCTACCTCTGATCAAATGACCTAACAGAACCGGATGGTGAGATCCACTAGAAGCCACAGAAGGGGAAGGAGGGAGGGTCGTAATGACTGAACAAGGATCAACAATACAGATGGAACATTATGTTAAGACATAACTTCTTTATCTGATATTGTTAATCCTCGTTCATTCCTTACGTGTGGGACAGAGTCCCCAGCTACCTTTATTCCTGGGAGGCTCTCATGGAAGGACATTCCTGAGCACCATAGAACCAAAAGATGCCCTTCCCCTGGAGGCCAAATCCAATTTGTAATGATTGATGAAGGTATGAGGAGTAGCCCAATTTGCAGCTGCACAAAAATCATGTAAATAGGCTCTGGCATGGAAGGCAGCAGAAGTTGCCACTGATCTTGTAGAATGAGCCTTTATTTTAGTAGGTAATGGAATATTACGTTTTCTATAAATGAAGGTCACGCAGTCTTTTAACCATTTAGCCAATGTGACCTTAGCAACAGCACATCCTAATCTAGGTCCTAAATAGGCCAAAAATAACTGGTCTGATTTACGAGAAGCCTTAGTCCTGTTCAAGTAGAAGCGAATTTGCCTGTGAATATCTAGGGTATGTAGGCAATACTCTCCTCTGTTTGAATGATTGGGGAAGAAAACTGGCAATTCAATGGTTTGATTAATGGACATTTCAGAGATCACTTTTGGCAGAAAGGAAGGGTTAGCTCTCTATGACACTCTATCTCAATGAAAAATCAAATATGGTCTCTGGATGCATAAGGCTTGAAGCTCAGAGATACGTCTGGCAGAAGTAATGGCGACCAAAAACAAGGTTTTCTATGACAAATATTTGAGGTCGCAAGAAGAAGCTGGTTCGAAAGGTGGCATTGTCAAAGCTTGTAGGACTAATGACAGGTCCCATGGTTGAGTAGGTTCTCTAAAAGGGGGTCTTAGATGATTCACATCTTTTATGAAGGTCTTGCATAACTTGTGTGACATAAGAGAAGAGTCTTGGTCACCATCATGAAAATTAGATATTGCAGCCAAATGAACTCTAATGGTAGAGGCAGATAGACCGGACTGAAAAAGGGTAGACAGATATTCCAGTACTATCGACACTGGTGCTGAAAAAGGATCTACTTATTTTTCTTTCAGCCAAATAGTAAATCTTTTCCACTTGCTGAGATATGTAATTCTGGTGGAAGACTTATGAGATGCAATAAGAATGTCACGTACTGGCAAAGAAAGATCATTCTGCCTGGCAATCAAAGGAATTGGAGGAGCCAAGTTGTGAGCTTCAGGCTGTTCAGGTTGGGGTGAATCAGATTCTGCGGATGGGAGATCAACCCCGGGGTTGGATGGAGAATCCACGGTTGATCTAGCAGGTGAGGCCAAAGGAAGGGAAACCAAATCTGATGAGGCCAATATGGTGCTATGAGGATTACTTTGCTCTTCAACCGGCAGGCTTTCTTCAGAAATTGGGGAATGATGGGGGAGAGTTGGAAATGTATAAAGCAGACCCGAGGGCCAATCGTGGACTAGAGTGTCCCTGGGTGACTGTCCCAGAGGGGGAATCAGGGTGAAATAGTTGCTGCATTTGTAGTTGGTCACAGACGCAAAGAAAGCACAGCAAGGGAGACCCCAGCAGTTGAAAATCTCTGCCGCTATCAAGGGATTCAGGGACCACTCGTGAGGTTGTAGAATACACCTGATGAGTCTGTCTGCTATCATGTTGGAACTCCCGGGAATGTGCATTGCTAGAAGAAAGTGTTTGGTAGCCATCGCCCATTGCCATATCCTCATGGCCTCTTGACAGAGTGGGTAAGAATTGGTTCCACCTTGTTTGGTGATGTACCAGACCACCGCCATATTGTCTGACTGTATCGCAATAGTCCCAGATGGCAGCAGGGGATGGAATGCTTGCAATGCCAGATGCACCACCCTCAGCTCTAGAACATTTATATGCAGATGGGCCTCCATTTTGGACCAAGTACCTTGGACTGTCTGTCCGTGAAATAGCCCCCCCCACCCCAACAGGGAGGAGTCCGTGGTCACTGTAGCCTTGGGCTGTTGGGGGCAGAAGGGGAGAGACCACTGTGACGGATTGTGCGCCATCCACCAATTTAGATCTTGTTTGCACCTGTGAGTTACCCGAATCTTGGCTGAAAGAGGGTACTGAAAGGGATACCATTGGGTGAGCAGTAGCCACTGTAGAAGCCTCATGTGAAACCTGGCCAGGGGGACAATCGTACTGGAGGCTGCCATGGAACCTAACAACCGGAGAACAGAATGAGCTGTGGATTTCTCCCTTGAAAGGATTGGAATCAGCTGCTGCTTTATCCTTAGAATTCTGTGCTCTGGAATGGATGCTTTGCAATTCTTTGTATTCAAGATGACCTATGAATTCTGTGGACTGAGATGGGGTGAAATTGGATTTTTGCCAGTTTATGGTTATGCCTAGCCTTTCTGCAGTGAGGAGAGAGTATGCCAGGGCTTCTTCTAATAGATGTCTGGTGGGGGCAGAGATGAGCCAGTCGTCTAGGTATGGAAACACCTGGAGTCCTTGTAGTCGCAAGTGAGCTGTGATGACTGCCGTGCACTTTGTGAACACTCTAGGGGCTGCAGAGAGTCCGAAGGGCAGTACTCGGAACTGGTAAGGACTGACTTCTGCACGGAAGCAAAGGAATCTTCTTGATGGTCTGTCCACTTTTATGTGGTAGTACGCATCTTGAAGATCTATCGAGCACATCCAATCATCTTTTTCCAAAAGAGGAAAGATAGACTGTATTGTGACCATCAGGAATTTCTGCACTTTTACAAACTTGTTCAATACACTGAGATCCAAAATTGGTCTCCAGTCCCCAGTTTTCTTTGGCAGCAAAAATAGTCTTGAGTAGAATCCGGATCCTATCTGGTCTGGAGGGACTATCTGGACGACTCTTTTTCTCAACAGATTTGAAATCTCTAATGCTGCTTTTTCCCTTTGACTGGATGGAACATCGGGTAAGCTTGTTGATGGAGCGGGACAAAGATCAAAGGGGATATGATAACCTCTGGTTATTATCCTTTGTACCCAAGAATCGGTGGTAATGGTTAGCCAGGCAGAAGGGTACAAAGTGAAATGACCCCCAACCACTTCCAGAGGAAAGCAGTTGGGCCACTCTTCAGGAGCACTGGTAGGATTGGCCAGGGAAAGAATCCCTAGAACCCTGGTTATGCAGACCCCCTCTGCCCCAAAAGGGGTGTCTTCCCTAAGAGTTTCCCCCTCTGCCTCTAGGGGAGAACTCGGCCTGTGTGTCAAGGAAAGAACCTTGAGTCTTTTTGTGCCATATCTTCTCACTCTTCTGGTTCCTGGAGAAAGCCCAATGAGGGGAAGAATAATGGGCACCCACAGCAGAAAGGGTCTTACCGTCCTGTTCACATCTGGCCAGTGTGCTTTTAACCTTGGGTCCGAACAACGACGAGGCTTTGATGGGAGCATTGAGAAAGGAAACCTTGAAGGGTTCGGCAAAATTACACAAGCGCATCCAGGCATGTCGTTTCAAGACAATGCCTGAACCCGCCACTCTAGCTGCTCCTTCTGATGCGTGAGATATTAGGCGCATGGAGGAGTTAGATATCGATCCGATGGTGGCTAGCTGAGAGTCCACTTTATCACGGACCTCATCTGACACAGCTCTAGCCAAAGTTTCAGAAAGCTCAGAAATTAAGTCTCTTTGAAGCCTGGTAAAATGTGCCATATAGTTCGGGACCTGACTGCAAAGGTCGCTGATGCAGAAGTATGCTTCCCTATTCTGTCCAGAGCCTGGGACTCTTTGTTGGGTGGATGGACAGTCTGGCTTTCTTCTTCTGCCAGGTCCATTTTAGCTGCAGCTGCCACCACCAAAGCATCTACAGGAAGATCTTTCGACCAATGGGGATCACTAGCATGAGGGGACAAAATTTTATCTGGCCTCCGGGGAATGGCCTCAATGGTGTCAGGAGCCTTCCACGCACACTGCACAACGAGCCGGACAAGTTCTTCAGCAGGTGGAGTAACCCAGGAGGTAGGGGGCAGGGCACGAAAGACCTGCAAAAACTCAGACTCTTCAGAGGTCGGGTTGGAGGGCTGCCAGTCACCTCTCTGTTTAAGGATTTCAAGGATATCACCAAAGGATACTTCAGAGGGTGATCGAGGGGACCCTTCCCCATCATCAAAGTCTGTGTCTTCAGTAAGGGACTCCTCTGTGTGGTCCATGTGCTTCCTCTTGCACGAGCTCTTTTAATGATCTTCCTCAGAGGGAGAAGCTGGGGAAGACAGCTCAAAAGGGGTCTCCTGTGGGAGTATGTCCTGAGGCCCTTGCGCCCGGTGTCTGCTAGGAGTGGCTTGTGTACATTGTGGTCCAGAGGAGGACGGGGAGAGTGATAGCATAGGATTGCCAACTGACGCCAGAGCCTTCTCCATAAGCTGGAAGGCCGGTCCACCTGAAGAGGGATGGGGGCCCAGGCCAGGGGTCACCCCTCTCCTATGTGGCTCAGCCTGCCGACTCGGAGTCCATGGATGCCTGTGAAATGCCAAAATACGTACACCACAGCTGACATCCTAGGCTGTGACAAAACTCTCCTGCCACAAAGGCAACTGCAGCTCCTTAGTGAGGTCCATAAAAGGAACTGTAGTGGGGGAAGACTGTGCTATATCAAGGGGCTTCAAAGGCAATGAAGGAGGAGAATAAGTAGGGGTCTTTGGTGAAGGGTGATCACCTCCCAAGGAAGGATAGGTCCTGGGGGGTGGAATACCTCTGGCCAAAAGCTCTTGATCCACAAGATGCAACACATCATGTTCAGAGAGGCTTCTAGCGGATTGCATGGATATGGCTGAGGGAGAGTCAGGTCTATCCAAGGACGGAACAAAGTCTTTGCCCACCACGGAGGTGGTCTACAGTGAGAACAATGGAGCTGTGATGGACTGAACTACTGGTGTCTGCACCGAGGAACTCATTGGTGCCGAAGGCGTGGTCTGCACCGATGATGAGGTCAGTACCGAAGTGGTTGTCGGCGCTAAGGCCTGAGCCGAAAACATCGGTGACGAAAGCTGAATGGTCGGTACCGAGAGGATAGTTGGTGCCGGGTAAGTTGTCGGAGCTGAAACGGAAATGGGCATCGAAACATCCATTGTCGTAATAACAGTCTGCATCAACTGGACAGTTGGTGCCAGTCAGGGTGTCTGAACCGAGGAGTTCCTCTGTACCGATGTGGTATGGGGCACACTAGTCGGTGCTGAGATTGCAGATGCCACTGATGTCCTCGATGCCGAGGGTCTAGGCACTGAAAGCGCTGGAGCCGAAGAAGTCAAATCCAAACTGGAAAGCTTAGCTTTCTTGGGTCTCGGTTCCTGAGGGTTCCCAGCTGGGGATGAAGGAAGAGACTTGGCCTTTTTATGTTCATCACTCTTTTTCTTATGGGATCTTGGAGGGGTTGAAGCCTCCGACCCAGAAATAGCCTCTGAAAAAGGATATTTAAGTAGCCCCTTCAATATTAATTTATTTTTTCTCTCAATTAACGTCCTGTTAGAGAAATTTTTACAAATCCCACAAGGCAGGTCAACTGTTAAATGAGGCACACCCAAGCAATAGACACACAGGGAATGTGCATCTGAAGTAGGTAATTTATGGCCACAATCTAAACATCTTTTAAACCCTGGGCTACCTTTTTTATCTGTCATGTTTGTTAAAGAAAGAAAGAAAAAACAGAAAAATACCAGCAATGGTACAAAAAATACCCAAAGGAAGGAAGGAAAAGGGGTTTACCAACGATTGTAAAAAAAGAATTACCTCGGGGTATAAAGAGAGAAAAAGAGTTGAAAAGGATTCAAAAAAGGGTAGTCGCAAAATGCGATAAGGTAAGAGATAATTATCTAATAACTTTTTTGTGAAAAAAAGCTGTCTTAGAACTTAGTATGAAGAAAAATACTATACTTAGCTCAAGAGAAGTAGCTTAACACCACCGAATGGCGATGCGGCAAACAAAATCTGAGGTAACAGGGAGAGGGGAATTCTGGGTAAGAGTTTTTAGCTCGAGAGTTTGTAGCTGACGTGAGCTTGGATGATGGCCGGTTCCGATACCGACATGTAAGGAATGAACGAGGATTAACAATATCAGATCATACTTTTCAGCAAAATTTTTACTTTTTTTACATTGCTAATGCCTCTGTATCAAAGTAAATCGTTACTATTATTTTCCAGATGAATAACTTTTACTGACTTTTAACACTTTTTCAGTTTTTACACTGGCAGAGCTCTAATCAATCTACTGTTCAGTATGCGGCTTTCTTGGTTGTCGTGTGTTATATGGTTTGATGAAATCAGTCAGTATTTAAGGACATTATCCCAGACTGTTAGCCGGATGGTCTTAAAGTCCCGTACAACTATGTTATGTAGTTTATGTAGTAGTTTTAATGACAGCTGTGGAAGTTCATAAATATAAAACTTAACAGGACTATACAGAAGTCAACAATTTGTGAAAACTAGCCAGGAATATCACTAACATTTAAACATGTGCATGGTATCCTGTAACACCAACACAGCAAACCAAACACATAATCACACAAAAACATACTCGGAGGCCCTAAATAAAAATCTGCCTAAGCAGCAGAGACCTCCAAAGCAGACACCCAAGCAACCGCTACCCCAAAACAAAACACGTGCAACACATATCTCACAAAGCCAGTGTGCCGAACAGTCACAGCCCTTAAGGCTAAACAACACACCTGATACACTTGTAATAGGTGACTCTATCATCAGGCAAACTGACATCCCGCTCACCAGGCTGAACAAGGAGAAGGTCACAGTGAGCAGCCTGTCAGGCGCTAGGATCCGCCACATAACACAAGCACTCAGGTCACTCCAAGGCAAGTACAAATATGACTCAGTCATTGTCCATGCTGGTGTGAATGACGTGAGACGTACCTCCCTGGACTACATGAAAAGAGACATAGAAGAGCTCTCTGAGCATGTAGCCCAGGCCAGTATGACCCTGACCTTGAGTAGTATTTTACCCTCACCAAGAATGATGACACAATATGAAGACAAGATGATCAATTTCAACAACTGGCTTAAGTATTGGTGTCATTCAAAGGGGATCCAATGCCTGTCAGCCTGGGATGATATGCTCGACAAGCAACGATGCTTCGCTAGGGACGGCTTGCACCTGTCACCCCTGGGCTTTCAGATATTGGCAAAGGCTCTTGCTACCCCCATAGTGCCTTTTTTAGGCAAGGCTCAAAAGACAAACCCACCTCCATAGATATCACAAGGGATAAGAAACTAAGAGTAATGCTACTCAACGCCAGAAGTCTAAACCTCAAGATGCACGCACTTGAAACTCTCCTTAGCATGGAGAACATCGATATCTGTGCAGTAACAGAAACCTGGTTCAGGGCTCCCGAGAGCACCCCAGCACTACCAGGTTATACCTCATACCATGCTTTTCGGCCCCAAAACCTGGACCGAACCACAAAAGGAGGGGCAGTATCAATATTCATCAAAGATACCCACACCTCCAGGTTGGTGGCACAGCACGAAGCATCAGAGACTATCCATGTGCAACTAACAGTGGGCAAAACTGCCTTCCAGTTTATAGCCTGCTACAGACCACCCTCCCAAACCCAGGAACCCCACTCGGCCTTCCTGAGAACACAGGAAAATATGAAGGTCTCTCCAAACACCATTATATTGGGCAACTTCAACTACCCAAACATAGACTGGGAGCATTACTCTAGCTCCAACACCCTAGCCCAAAGGTTCCTAGAATTCATAAACTCAAATGCTATGGAACAACTTGTTACCACTCCCACAAGAGGGGAAAACATACTGGACCTGATCATCACCAACATGGGGACTCTATGCTCCAGACCAGAAGTGTATCCCTCACTGGTAAGATCAGACAATAAACTAATCTCACTGGATATTCACATCCTGACCCCACCCCCTGCCCAGAAAACCACAGTGAAAAACTTCTCTAAAGCAAATTTCACACTCCTCAAAACTGAGGTGGAATCCTTCAAAGCCCCTGGGCCTGTGGAAAATACGGCCCAGACCGCAGAATCCTTTATAAATGCATTCTATGAACACCTTCAGGAATGCATGGATCATGCAATCCCAAATAAAACCAAGACCCAATCCTCCAAAGGCAGACGTCCTGTCTGGTGGACCCCAGCCATAAACAAACTGTACAATAGAAGGAGGAAGCTACTACATGATAGAGCAAAATCCCATCTCTGATCAGTATTAGCAAAAAACTATGGGCACTCATAAAATCGTCTAAGGCCAGCTTCAAGAGAAAAATTGCACAGGACACTAAGGATAATCACAAGGCTTTCTTTAGTTATGTTAGGAACCTGGGTGGGAATTCCCAGATATGCTCAGAATTAGTCCAAAATGACAAAAAATACACCAAACCCACAGACATTGCCAACATCCTAGCTGACAGGACCAGCGCAAACTCCCCACCAAAAGGGCAAATATCTATCCCAGCAGAGTGCTGCTCCCTGACATCTCAGATGCTCAGGTAAGAGCCGCCCTCTCCAAAGCAAAAAACACAGCATCAATGGGACCAGACGATGTCCCAGGCTGCGTCCTACATGAACTCCAAGAAGAGCTAAACCCAAACATAAAACTACTGTTCAATCTCAGCCTTACTACAGGATATGTACCCAAAGAGTGGCGTACAGTAACAGTGGTCCCTCTCCACAAAGGTGGTGCCTCAACGGACCCTGGAAACTATCGCCCCATAAGCCTGACTAGCTTGGTCTGCAAAGCTATGGAAAGGATCATCATGGACCTCATAAATAAAGATATTGGGGACCTACAGACACTGGATCCTACCCAGTTCGGCTTTGTTAAGGGCAGATCCTGCCTCTTAAACCTGGTTGACTTATTTGAAACAGTCACCAAGGCCATTGATGAGGGGAAGGTGGTCCACACAGCCTACCTGGACTTCGCAAAAGCCTTCGATACAATACCCCACTCAGGCATTATAGATAAGCTCACCAGCTTAAATATAAACCCCTATGTCACTAGATGGGTTGCAAACTGGCTCAAGGACAGAACCCACATGGTTAGAATTGCTGGAGCCATGTCAGACTCCAAACCAGTTACAAGTGGCGTCCCACAAGGCTCAGTCCTGGGACCTCTCTTGTTTGGTTATATTTCTCGGAGATACAGGCCAACACGGAAGGACTGTGGCTGACCAAGTTCGCAGATGACTGCAAACTGGGCGCCATAATTGACTCTCCAGCCAACACAAGCATCCTCCAAAAGGGCCTCATAGAAACAGACTACTGGTGCCAGAGCCATGGCCTCAAGCTAAACGCCAAAAAGTGTATAGTCATCCCCTTTGGCAAAAACAGTGCCACAAATTACCACATAGGTGGTAATCCATTAAGTACAGAAGAAGTAATTAGGGACCTGGGGACCCAAGTTGATAGCAATCTCTCATTTGACAACCACGTGGCCAAAGTGGTTAGAAAAACATTTTATATAGCCCACCTAATCATGAAGGGATTCACATCTAGATCAGGGGAGGTCATCGTGCCTCTTTACTCATCCCTCATCAGGCCCATAATCGAGTACAATGCCCTTTTGGGATGTACTTTACCAGACACCTGCAGCAACTGGAAAGACCCCAAAAGTACCTCACCAAGAGGATCAAAGGGCTCAAACAGATGCCATATGCTGCCCAGTTAAAGAAACTCCAGCTCTACTCAGTGGCATACCACCTCCTCAGAGGCGATCTATGCCTGACGATAAAGCCATGTCCAACCCGAATTAAGGGACATGCTGCACCTCAAAAATCCAAATCCCATCGAGCTACGCTACCAAGAGACTTGAACCTCAGCACTGAAATAAATAGGACATGCTGGAGGGACAGATTCATAACCCAGAGGCTCCCTTCACTCTGGAATAAAATCCCAGTCCAGGTTAGGCAGGGTCCCTCATTGACTCTCTTCAAGAGGAATCTTGATGAGTGGATGGGAGATCGTAGGTTTACCCCGGGTATCACTTCTGTGTCACTGTTAGACAGAGGCACAGTACACTAACCTCGAAAAAGGGCATAGCAAAATTAATTTAAAATGGGTGGCAAAAGCCAAACATACTCTGGCTAGGCTTATAAATGCCCTAGGGCAGATAGCCTAGTATGAACCTATGAACCAAACAAAACATGGGCAAAGTGAAAGTAAAGAAAGAGACGAAACAGCAGATTTCCTGCCTTGTAAGGTAAATTAGCTCCCTCCTTAAGCTAACGATGTTCAGTGTATTGATAAAGTGATATATAAAGATGTAACTGTGGGGGATGGGGGTGATTAAAGATGGGTATCAGCCTCCTTTCTAGGCAATATTGCCAATAAACTAGCATAAATCTAGGTTACAGAAACCTGCATACGTTTATCAATACAGTGTATTGACAATGTCTGGGAAGTACTTATCTGTATCATTAAAAATAATCTCAGGGTATTATTCTCAAAGACAGAACTACATGTGTGGCATTATACAATCATTAGACCCTACCTTGTATGAAACATTTGACATTTTGGTATCCATATGCCTGATTATGCTTCTGACTTAAAATCCTTGGCTATGTGATTCTATGAGAAAGATTTCATTAAGCCGTACCAAATTTGAGCATCTCTCTCTCCCTCATCTCCCTCATGTGAAAAGATGTGTTGGTATGTAAATTATTCATCTCAGGTTTGGCCTTAGGTGAACTAGTGCACCAAGTGAAGGGATCTCATGGTGCCCCCCTGCCTACTGCTTCCCTGGCACACATCCCCTGGTCTCCTCCAGTCCTTCCATTCTGGCCTCTCCACACTATCAGGATTACTTTTTTCCTACATTTTCTAACATTTTATCTTACGCTTGGCTTTTTCCTGCATCCTTACAGCACACCCTAACTGTAGGTAAGATTGCACTGCAATAACTGTGAACAAACAAGTTAATTAAGCTAGAGATGTGGAACCTGCTAGGCTCCCAGAAGCCATAATGATGTTTTCAGATACATTTTAGAGTTTTTTCTAACCCTTTGATCCAAAGATGGGTTGTACACAAATCAAGATTAAGTAGAGTAATAACTGTGGAATAATCAGATTAAGTTTCTTCCAGAAACCATGGTGATACTGATGCTGTGAGATGGATTCTGCAGTCTTTTTCCAACCTTTTGAGACAACGATGGCCTCAGCATAAAACATAATTAAGGAAATTATTTCAGTCTTATCTTTTTTCTTTCAAAGAAGAAATATCTTACAAAATACACACACACACACACACACACACACACACACACACACACACACACACACACACACACACACACACACACACACGTCACCTTCTGGCATTAGATTGGGATGAAGGTACAAATAGCCACAGTCATATATCTGAAGTGACTGTTGTCAAATCTATATAACATATATGCAGCATGCCTCTTTAACAGTACTGCCAAAAGACAGCCATATTTTGAGTACCACTCTGATGTCACATTTCAACCTGTTGCTGTAAAATATGTACACAGCTTGCCTTCTTACCTCTAACTCTAAAATACAGCTACTCTTATAGATGTCTGATGTTTGAGTGTAAAGAAAAATACAAAAATAAACACTGTAATGTATTCCAACCTACTGCTGACAAGTAAGCTATTCTGGCCTTCTGTTCACACCACTAATGTCTGACTGTGAGGAAAATTAAAGACATAATGATTGCACTTCAACCCCACCACCACCATAAACCTCCTTACTCACTTACACTAGCAGTGCTGTTATACAACTGCCATGACATGGCAATTTCCACTACAGAACTGCAACCAACCAAAGCAGGACTGACAATAACATTAGTCAACAGCCTGTGATTTTGATGGGATGTGATAGATCACATACACACCAGCAAGCTGTGAAGTCATAGTATATATTACATATGCAGTGGATATAGAAACTGTACACACCCCAGTTAAAATGCAATGTTTTTGTGATATAAAAAAATGAGACCACAATAAATCATTTCAAAACTTTCCCCACCTTTAATCTGACCTATACCTGTACAATTCAACTGAAAAATAAACAAATCTGTTAGGGGAAAAATATAAAAAATAAGAAATGTACAATACGCTGGTTGCATACGTATGCACACCCTTAAACTAATACTTTGTTGAAGCACCTTTTGATTTAATTACAACATTCAGTCTCCTTGAGTACACACCTGCCATCAATTATAGAGACTCTGATTAATCCCAAATAAAGTTCAGATGTCCTAGTAGGATTTTCCTGACATTTATTCAGTTGCCTGCTACAGCAAAAGCCATGGTTCGCAGAGGGCTTAGAAAGCATCAAAGGGATCTCATTGTTGAAAGGTATCAGTCAGGAGAAGGGTACAATAAAAATTCCACATCATTGGATACACCATGGAATACAGTGAAGACAATCATCAAAAAGTGGAGAAAATATGGGACAACAGTGCCATTGCAAAGAACTGGATGTCCCTCCAAAATTGATGAAAAGACAAAATAAAAACTGGTCAGGGAGGCTGCCAAGAGACCTACAGCAACACTGAAGGAGCTGTAAGAATTTCTGGCAAGTACTAGTTGTGTACTACATGTGACAACAATCTCCCGTATTCTCCATATATCTGGACTATGGGGTAGGGTTGCAAGATGGAAGCCTTTTCCTACACAGAAAAACATCCAGGCCAGGCTAAAATTTGCAAAACAATATATCAAGTCTCCCAAAAGCATGTGGGAAGATATGTTATGGTCTGATGAGACCAAGGTTGAACTTTTTGGCCACAATTCCAAAAGGTACGTTTGGCACAAAAACAACTCTGTGCATCACCAAAAGAGCACCATCTCCACGGTGAAGCATGGTGGTGGCAGTATCATGCTTTGGGGTTGCTTTTCTTCAGCTGGAACAGGGGCTTTAGTCAAGGTGGAGAGAATTATGAACAGTTTCAAATACCAGTCACTTTTGGCCAAAAACCTTCAGGTATCTGCTAGAAAGCTGAAGATGAAGAGGAATTTCACCTTTCAACATGACAATGACCCCCGAGCATACATCCAAATCAACAAAAGAATGGCTTCACCAGAAGAAAATTAAAGTTTTGGAATGGCTCAGCCAGAGCCCAGACCTAAATCTAATAGAAAATCTGTGGGGTGACCTGAAGAGGGCTGTGCATAAGAGATGCCCTCGCAATCTGACAGATGTGGAGCGCTTTTGCAAAGAAGAGTGGAAAAAATATTGCCAAGTCAAGATGTGCTATGCTGATAGACTCCTACCCAAGAAGACTGAATGTTGTAATTAAATCAAAAGGTTCTTCAACAAAGTATTAATTTAAGGGCGTGCATACTTATGCAACCAGTGTATTGTACATTTTTTTATTTTTTATCTTTTTTCCCCTAACAGATTTGTTTGTTTTTCAATTGGATTGTACAGGTTATAGGTCACATTAAAGGTGGGAAAAGTTTTGAAATGATTTATTGTGGTCTCATTTTTTTCTCTCACAAAAACCTGGCATTTTAACAGGGGTGGGTACACTTTTTCTATCCACTGTGTGTGTGTGTGTATATATATATATATATATATATATATATATATATATATATATATATATATATATATAAAACATATGTATATGCATATACATACACATGCACTCCAACATTCTTTTGTGAGCTCATAGACACAGACACACAACTACAGTTGTAGGAACTGCAACAAATCAAACACACACACACACACACACACACACACACACACACACACACACACACACACACACACACACACACACACACACACACATACACACACACACCTACAGTTGTAGGAACTGCAACAAATCTTAAGGAATGCCAAAGTATAGAAATGAGGAGTACTACATTATGACACAATATAAATCTATATAAACTATAACTGGTACAATGAAATATGGAACTACATTTGCATTTTTCTCTGTTTCTGTAACTTCAAGCAGTACATATAAACAACACATATAAACAACACCAGGTAGAAACAACAGTACATGGAAATTGTCAGTGTATTGTCAAACAGGGTAAAGAAAAATGGCAAACCTGTATAACCAATGTACTGAATAATAAGATATGATCATAATGACACAGAAAAGCACAATGGATAAAAGATTGGGATTCCGGATACTGGCTAAGTCTCTTGCCACCCCTATAGTGCCTTTTTTAGGCAAGGCTGAAATGACAAATTCACCACCGTAACAGGTACAAGCAAGCAAAATCTGAGGGTATTGCTACTCAATGCTAGAAGTCTAAACCTCAAAATGCACTCACTCGAGGCACTCCTTAAAATGGAGAACATCGACATCTGCGTAGTGACAGAGACCTGGTTCAAAGCTCCAGAGAGCACCGCTGCATTACCAGGCTATAATTCATACCACACCTTTCGGCCACCTAACCTGTAATGAAGCACTAAAGGTGGAGGCATGTCCATATTCATTAAGGATATCCACACCTCCAGGCTAGTTGCACAGCATAATGCATCCGAGATGATCCAAGTGCAACTAACTTTGGGCAAGACCGCAATCCAAATTGTAGCTTGCTACAGACCCCCCACCATGCCCCAGGATTTCCACTCATTTCTTGATACACTGGAAAGTATTAGGGTACAACCCAACACCCTAATAATGGGTGATTTTAACTACTCCACCATTAACTGGGAAAACTACTCATGTATCAACTCTTTTGCTCAACGTTTTCTGGAATTCATAAATTCCAACGGCTTGGATCAACTTATTCACACCCCCACCAGGGGCAGCAATATCCTAGACCCGGTCATTACCAACATGGGCAACTGGTGTTCCACACCAGAGGTCAATTCCTCGTTGGTCAGATCCGACCACAACCTAATCACCCTAGACATCCACATCCCGCCCCCACCCCCAATTAGGGGAAACCACCGTAAAAAAACTTCTCCAAAGCCAACTTCATACTTCTTAAGACAGAAGTGGCAAACTTCATGACACCCCTGCAGATGGACAATAGAGGTACGACTGCTGAATCCTACACAAATGCACTTTATAAACTCTTACACGAGTGCATGGATCATGCTATCCCTAATAGAACCAAGATGCTATCCTCCAAAAAAAGGAAGCCAATCTGGTGGTCCTCTGCCATAAACAAACTCTACAACAGCAGAAAAAAACTGTTGCAAAAAAGAGTAAAATCCCATGACTGGAGGAACTCCCTGGTCAACCTCAGTAAGAAGCTGAGATCCCTCATAAAATCCTCCAAAGCTAGTTACGAAAACAAAATTGCCACTGACTCTAATAACAACCACAAAGCATTCTATAGCTATGTCAAGAATCTCAATGGCAACACTCAGATCTGCTCTGAGTTACAACACAATGGCACTAAATACGCAGAACCAGTTGATATTGCCAACATCCTGGCAGATAGTTTCAGTGCTAACATTACCTCCCTCTCACCCCCTAGAGTGCCCATCTCTATACCGGAAGAATGTAAAGTTCTTGTAATCACGGCTGCACAGGTAAAAAACACACTCTCCAAAGCCAAGAACACAGCATCCATGGGACCTGACAATATCCCAGGCTGCGTTCTACATGAACTACAGAATGAACTGGCATCCTACCTAAGTACCATGTTCAATCATAGCCTCACCTCAGGCTTTGTGCCCACTGAGTGGCGCACCATGACGGTTATCCCACTCCACAAAGGAGGAGCCACGACGGACCCTGGGAACTATCGCCCCATTAGCCTGACGAGCCTGGACTGCAAGGCCATGGAACGTATCATCATGGAATTCATAAACAAAGACATTAGTAATCTCCAAACTCTGGACCCTACCCAGTTCGGGTTTGTAAAAGGCAGATCATGTCTCCTAAACCTGATTGACTTCTTTGAAGCAGTCACCAAAGTCATAGATGAGGATAAGGTGGTTTACACAGCTTATCTAGATCTCGCCAAAGCTTTCGACACCATCCCCCACTCTGGAATTATAGACAAGCTCACTAAACTAGGTATGTCACAAGATGGGTTGCCAATTGGCTCACGGACAAAACCCACACTGTGAAAGTAACAGACTCCAAATCTGACTTCAGACCAGTGACAAGTGGAGAACCACAGGGTTCAGTCCTGGGTCCTCTCCTGTTTGCTATCTACTTCTCTGAAGTACAGGCTAACACAGAAGGTCTTTGGCTAACAAAGTTTACAGATGACTGCAAACTAGGAGCCATAATCAAAACTTCTAATGATGTGGACTTACTACAAAAGGGCCTCAATGAGACAGATGCCTGGTGTCAATGTCATGGCCTGAGGCTCAATGCCAAAAAGTGATTTGTCATCCCCTTTGGTAAAACTCTGTACCCATGAACTACCACATAAGTGCTAGTCTACTTAATGCCGAAAGTGTGATAAGAGACAGTGGGACACAGGTGGACAGTAGTCTCTCCTTTGATAATCACATTGCCACAGTGGTCAGGAAATCCTCCTACGTGGCTCACCTCATCACAAAAGGTTTCTCATCCAGAAAAAAAAGATGTCTTTGTTCCCCTCTACTCATCACTCATTAGACCCATTATAGAGTACAACGCCCCTTTTGGTATGTACCTCACAAGACATCTACATCAACTGGAAAGGCCACAGAAATACCTCACAAAGAGGATTACTGGCCTCAAACAGATGCCCTACACAGACTGTCTCAAAAAGCTCCAGCTTTACTCCGTTGCATATCGCCTACTCAGAGGCGATCTCTGCCTAACATACAAAGCTATGTCAAACCCAGAGCTGTTGGACATGCTCCACTTAAAGAAATCCCAATCCCTCTGAGCTACACGCTCTAGGGACCTAAACCTTTTCACCACAATAAACAGAACATGCTGGAGGGATAGATTCCTGTCCCAGAGACTTCCCATACTCTGGAACAGACTACCTATCTATGTCAAACAGAGCTCCTCATTAGCGCTCTTTAAGAAAAATCTTGATGATTGGATGGGAAATAGGAAATTCACCCCAGTGATCACTTCTGTGGCTCTGCTCGACAGGGCCACAGGAAAATAATTTTCTTGGGTGGCGAAAGTGAGGGTACCTTTTTGGCTAGGCTTATATAGGCCCTAGGGCTAATAGCCTAGTACCTACCTATGAACCTATTTATCTGACACTTTGTCTATAGTACCCATGACACCATGACTTCACTTTTATTCACTGCTTACTTCTTCTCTTGACTTTCTTGTCTCTTTCCTTCTCAGTTTATTAGTTGAACCCTGACCTCTGATCAGGTTTGGCCTTAAACATAGCCAAACTAGGTGAAAGCCTGGGGCTCAGTGGTTGCAGGGGCACTCTTTCCATGTTTATTTTTTAGAGCACTGTTGCTTGACTCTAAAAAATAAATAAATATTGTGCCATAAAAGAAAAAAATGCATCCATGGAACACTGGACAATCAGGAGGTGGTGCTTCACTTATCTAGTAAATCACATTGAGTTTAAACATTGCAAGGTCACAGGAGTACAGACCTCACATCATTCAAATGTAGGAATGAAGGCATCCCAGAAGGAATCCTTTTTTTGTTTATACAGTATGTGAATCAAAACTGGGGACATTCTGTAGAATTATGGACATATTTTGAGGAATAGTGAGGTGAGCTAGTGTTACTACTACTTTAAAATAAAGTTGGCAGTGATCAACTAGATACTTTTGACAATATTTTTGGCTTTGTGAAGACAGCTGAGATGAGCAGACTGACATTGTGGTGAGATAAGTGTTTTTACAGTAGTGTTGGCAGTGACCAACCAGATATTTTTGGTAATATTTTTGGCTTTGTGATTTGTGTGGATGGTTGAGGTGAGATTTGTATTATTTTTACAGGATTGCTGGTAGTGATCAACTAGATATTTTGGGCAATATTTTCCTGGCTTTGTGATTTATGAGGAGCAACTTGGATAGGCAAACTTTAATTTGTCGTAACTTATTTGTGTGGACTGTGGAGATGGAATATTACATAGCCATCAGACAGAGCTATCAATACATCAGGGCAAGTCTCAACAGAAATAGTGACAAATTCAGAAATAATAAAGGATAATCAGGAGTACCCCTTTTAAAATATTAGCACTATTAACTTAAAAAAATGACAAAATAAGAAAATGTGAATTAATATACAGTTTTGAGGTAAGAAAAGTCTATAACTCTAATTATTATTATTATGTATTAAGTGCAATTTGTCACTTTTTCTCCAGAAATCACAATTTTTAAGAGGGATTAAGAGAAGCAGAGCTAAAATTTGAGTCAAAATCAGGGACAGTTAAGAGGTATGCCAAAGAAGTCGTGGCTGTAACTGTTGGGTGGGGTTGGGGTTGGTCGAACGAAAATAACTGACCATCTCGCCATTAGCTCAGTTTAAAACAGCCACTATCTGACTTTGCAAGACTAGTGTACATTTGTGAGAAGTAAGACAGACTACATAAATGGACATCTGAAATGCACAGACAGACTAGTCCTAATTGCTATGGCTGTCTTCTTTGAAGCGAAATAACTAGCTGCCTGCTGCTGTTTACTTATTATTTTGGCTTTGTAGGATAAATGTGATTATGTGAAGCAATGTGCAATACTTTAATGTGTGGCAACTTTTTGCTTGGAACAATAGTGAAATACATTACACAGTCATCCTCTTCAATCTCAAGCCAATGTCTGAATTGTAAATAGAAACAGAGTTGTTTGGTGGGGCTATCTGAATAAAAGTAACTAACTCTGCTGTCTGCTCAGTTTACTAGTTATCTGACTCTCAAAAAAAAGGGACAAATGCTTCACAGAATACCCAGACAGCAAATATGTAGCTTATGTTCTGTTTGTTTATTCAGGTTTGTGACCCATACTTCTCAACCTGGAAACATCAAAAATCTGGACAAAGGCCCATGAAAGAAGGTACAATGGGCCGAAAAGTGGGACGTTATGTAACCCCGCCTACCGCAGGGGAATTGTGGGATACCATCAACATGCATTTTCTGCACAGTAAGTTACGAACCTCTAATTTCTGACATGACTGTTTGTAATATTCATTGATTTACCAGTAAAATCAAACATTTCAGCAGGGACAGGACAAAAATAGGAGTCAAAATTAGGGGCAAAACTTGTTAGTAAGTGCTCCACATTTTTTTCCAGTTGTTCCCTTCACGTTTTGAGACAGAGTTCCATATTTTGGAGATAGAAGACTGAGAGCTGTCAGTCTCTATTGTCTTTTCCCTACAAAGGTCCTATTTCATTGCTCGCATCTACTTTTATAATAATTATCTTAAGCCTGATGGACACCACTCATTTCAGCCTCGTTTTAATATAAAGAAGTAAATGTTTTACATCATCTGATGGCATTCAGAAGCATGTGTATTGTAATAATTTAGGATGCCGTGCAATCTGCAAACATTAAAATCATAGCTGAACTTATTTATCTGTTATGCACATCCATCATCCAAATCTGCTCAGTTATCATACATTTTGACCACATCACACTTTTAATGAAGAAAAGTTGAGAAATGAGCTTAGAACCCAACTGAAATAATGTAATATATTTGTGATATGTATTAGATTAACTACCAAAAAGAGTTTATTTAATGCATATGGATAGTACTGTATATTACAAATAAATGAGTTTCTTCAGCGTATGGGTGGCTGTTCTGGTTAGATAACTCAGTTGTTTTATTTATGAAGACTACCTTTTCAAATCGTTGTAAAATATAAAAACAGTAAATTAATATGTTATTTTATAATGTATAGGAATGAATGTATGGTGCAGACAGTGTAGGACTGTAAAAGTTGAAGCTGTGGAAAATGAGCAAGTGTTATTTAGCCAGGTCATCCTTGGTGAAACCTGTTGGGATTTACGATGGATGTGGATTGGGAAAGGTGGAGTATGAGCTATGAAAAAGGGAGCCAAGTCACTACATGGCCCATAATCACCTTATCAACAGCCACCCTCATAAGGCACCCCCTGTCTTCATGATGATAAATAACTTCCAAATAGGTAAAAAATGTAAGACAAAGGTTAATCAAAATAAATACAATAACAAAAATGTACCTTACATAAAAAAAATACAATGAATATGTATACCTTTTGGATTAAGACATAAACTTCTGGTCTGGACATGCAAAACCAGAGGAAAATGCAAATGTATTGCAATGTAGTTATTTTCACCATTCACTCTCCATACATAGTTTACTCCATCCACTTAGGATTGCTAGGAAGCTGGAGCTCTGTGGGCAGAAAGCAGATAACAGACAAGATACCAGGTCCATCTCGGGACATAGCACATTACACTCTCCTACTCAATACCCGCACACCTACAGAAAATTTAGAGGTTCGCCACATTCATCACTTGTCTTGGGGAGGTTTCTTTTTGGGGATAAACTCTTGGCTAGGCTTGGAAGGGCCCCAGGGCCAATAGCCTAGTAACCTCCTATGATCCTATGATATATACTAGAGCACCCTGGGGAAAAACTCAGCCAATGACAACTTGTGGTCTCAAAGATTCAGCTCAGAAGGGACCCATACTGGGAATCGAAATGGAGAACAAACTGTGAAGTAGCAAAGATATTAGAGCAGACCACTGTCCAATCTTATTGTTTATTTTTCACCCTTTACCAGAATCGTAACTGTTCTGTAACTATCAAGACCCCAATGTACTTTACATTTTCTGTGACCTGAATCAAAATAAAGACAGTCAGCTTCAAGCAAAACTCTGTACTTAATCAACTGCAATGCCTGTACCTGTCAGCCTTTTTGCTCAAGAGTTAAGGAATAAATGAAAAATAATGGGGGGTGGGGATAACAAAGGCCTCAAATCAGGGACAAGTTTTGAGTATTCCCTTAAAACATAGGTTCATAGGTGTGTACTGGGCTAATGGCCCTGGAGCCTTTACAAGCCTAACCCACAGAAGTGCCCTGGCATTGTAACACCCAACGTTAGTTCCCAGTGCCTCTATCGAGTAGAGCCACTGAAGTGATCCCTGGGGTGAAATTTCTATTTCCCATCCACTCATCAAGATTTCTCTTGAAAAGGGCCAATGAGGTGCTATGCCTGACATGTATGGGAAGTTCCAGGGCATGGGGAGTCTCTGGGTTATGAACCTGTCCCTCCAGCTTGTTCTGTTGATTGTGGTAATGAGGTTGAGGTCTCTGGAGTATGTGGTGCGGATGGATTTACATTTCTTTAGATGTAGCATTTCTAACAGAGCTGGGTCAGACATGGCTTTGTAAGTCAAGCAAAGATCGCCTCTTAGTAGATGATATGAGACAGAGAATAGTTGGAGTTTTTTGAGTCTGTCCGTGTAGGACATATGTTTAAGGCCTAGGATCCTTTTCATGAGGTACTTTTGTGGCCTTTTCAGCTGTTAAAGAAATCACATGCTCTCATTGGGAAAGCGAAGCCCAGTCTCCCATGTGACAGGTGGGGATACTCACCACTATACTAACGAGGAAGACACATCAGTGCATTTTCTGAACAATTAGAAATATGAAACTTTAATGTCTGATATTATTTATTGACTGACTGGAATCCTCAGTAATTTATCAGGAAATCAACAATTTTGTGAGGCAGTGCAAAATATGAGGAAAATCAGTGACATCGTCCATAGTCAGGGCAGTTGAGCAGTATGGAAATGCATGTGTCTTGTGTATTAGTACTACTACCACTATTACAGCTTTCATTGACTATTGTTGCCAACTTGCTAAAAGTGAATTTGTTTGTGTCTTTTGCTGAAAAGGAAAATACAAGTAACAAATATCTGATTAGGAGAAACAAACTAGGCACAACCTTGATTTTTTACCTTATATAAGTGGAGATGGAGCAGACTGTGTCTGTTGGAAAGGTTCAACAGTGGTCATGTTGTCCGAATAGCTTTACAAATAACAGTAGTATTTTGTAGGATTCTGCTATGGTTACATGACATTTATATTCTAATAACTGAAATTCATACCACATTTTACTTTCAGTAAAAAAATGTTACCTCAATAAATGAAAACCATAGCACGTACTTGGGCGCACTATGCTTTACAGTTCTGCACCTCTATCTTATGTTCAATTCATAGCTCTCAACTACATCTTAAAAATGAACACTACTTGTCATAATGTGGTATAAATGGACAAAATGTGGAACAATACTAGTAGTGTACTAACTATTTCAACTAAAAAGCTCATATGATGGTTAAAATGTATTACTTCCATACCTCTCAACTATACAGATTTTCGCAGAATGTCCAGATTTTTCCTCTTATTTTGGTTTGTTTTTTTTAAACAGATTTTATTGAAAAAAAGTTTTGAATCTATAAGTATAAGAACAATATATGACAATAAACCAGACATTAACATACAAAAACAACAAAGTCTGACTATGTAAACAGCTATGTACAGTATTTACAACGTTAACCAGAACAGCATTCCCACATGCAGCTGGATGCCGAATATTTCCAGCAGAAGGTGGTGCTGATGCAAGCATTGTGCAGCCATCCTTATCAACACAATGACATCCTCAGGATGGGTTCTTCTCCTTCTGCTTGTAATTGGAGCCCCTAAGGAAACTCTATCATCTAGTTGCTTGTGTTTTGTGAGTACTGATGATGTCTTTAGTGATTTGCTGCCACACATCAATCACAAATTCCTAGACTCCCTGAAGTTTTGGCTTAGGAGACTTCCAAGATGAATATCTGATATTGTAGCTGCAAGTCAGTCGAGCGCTTTGCATGATACTATGCAAAAGAGAAATAGGTGAGTTCAGTTTGGATAGGTTTTTCTGGTCTGAAAGTCGAGGAATACCTTCAGAGAGGGAAAATAGGTGTCCCAGACTAATGCAGCTGCACATTTTATAATGAAATGAGTTTAGTACCAAGGTGTAATTTTTCTTTCAAAGGTAAGCTGCATGATATTACATTCTTAGAAGCTACTGCTGCCGTGTTTGTGTGCCTGTGGCAGCTTACATCTCCACCTGTCTTTACCACCAAAATGTGTGACAGATTGACAGAATGTGTGACTTGTGATAACACTTGAAAATGGAGATGAATACACAGGAAACTTAACTTAAAAACTGTTTTTGATGTGTGTAGATTGTAAGTATTGCATGCTGTGCTTTTGCATTATGGAAAATGCCATTTCCAATAATGCATATTTTTTTGTTTTGTTTTTATACTTCATATTGTTTTTGAGAGACAGCATGAGTGACATATCTCATGTGTGGCACTTAAGAGCTATGTGGTAGTGGTCTTATTTGGTTTATTTACATAACTGCAAGTAATAAAGAAAAAAAATCATGATTTCAAGGGGTCACTCAGGAATTCTTGGGACCCCATTATTTTAGTGTCAAAACCAGGAAATTCCAGGGAATTTGATACAGTTGAGAGGTATGGGTTTGTCCGAGTCTGACAGAAGGGTACACAGAAGGTGGCTGTTTTGGTGGGGATAGGGGGTGAGGAGGCATGATGTATATAACTATGACAACAGCGGCTTGAAATATGACTTTGGGCATTTGTGCCTTAAATGTAATCCAAATTCAACATCAGAGGGGGCTGCACAGAAAGTGAATACCTATTTTGTGGTAGGAGGTTGGTGGCAGCTACAATTCCCAGATATGATTTATGTATCTTCACAAGCATTTGTCTCTTCAGTTTATTGTGAACTGGTGTTTGGTCAGCTTTGAGCATTAAAAGTTAGATACACCTTATTTCTTTCTTGAAATAAACAAATAGTTGAATTTCTGGAAATTGTTTTCTTTAAGACACACTACAATGCACAATAACAAGAGCACCTCTGTGACATGGGCTGAGGCAAGGCTGCAAGGATTCAGGATGACTGCCGTCCACACAAAAGGCAGTTTATTTAGAGAATTGTTATTATTTTTATTTATTTATTTTGTGCTTTAGGAGATGAGAGATTAAAAAGATGCATAACCTACATTGTGGTGCTTCTGCCCCTTGCACTCTTCCCACAGTAGGATCGCAAGTCACAACAGAAGGGTGTGGGGGGGACCTCACCCCCCCTTGGTTGATGTGGGTAGTTGTTTTGGCTATTGTTTATTTTAAGACATCTTAATGTACAAGAACTAAATTGACAAATCGTCCCACCAACAAACACGGACAGCTGATAACCCTATCGGGATGTCAATCAAGCCAGCACCACCTACACCTGCTTGAACTACAAAAGCATGTCCTAATGCAAGCAACTACTGAATTTCTTTTCTGCACACATGATTTTTGTTCAGGCCATCACTGGATCAAAAGGTTGGGAAGAAAAGTTCTAAAATGCACCTCAGAAAATCTACATCTTCATGGCTTCTGGGTGCCTAGCAGCCCACAGACCCCCTCACCTCAATTTTGGTCAGCTAGGGTGTATTGAAGGGATGCAGGAAAAAGCAAAGTTGAAAAGGAAAACTGAACTTTTTTCCTTAATCATGTTTTTGTTCAGGCCATTACTGGATGAAAAGCTTGTTTTAAAAACTCTAAAATTCATCTCAGAGGATCTAGAAACCTCATGGCTACTGGGGGCCTAGAGGTGCCCAGACCCCCAGCTTAGTACATTTATTTTCCTTACAGTTATTACAGTGTAGTCTTGGTTAGTTAGGATGGGCTGAAATGATGCAGGGAAAAAACAGCTGAAGAGTTAAACTAAATTTCTTTCTTTGATTATGGGTTTGTTCAGGCAATCACTTAATGAAAAAAGTTTTTTAAAAACTCTAAAATGCACCTTAGAGCATCTAGAAAAAACAATATATTCTGTGGTCCCTCAGACCCCCTGGTTTAATGATGTTACCTACAGTTAACATACAATGTGTAGTTATGCTTAGATAAAATATGTTGAATGAATTAATGAATTAATGAATGCAGGGAAAAACTAAAGACTAACAAAAACTGGGGAAAAAAGTAATCTGGATAGTGTGAGTAGGCCAGGATGGATTGCCAGTGTGTGTATGTGGTGGTGGTGGGGGGCATGGAGCCTTTTTGTATAGGGTGCCAATTTACCTAAGGCTGGCCCTGCCTCTGATGCTTACCAACACTGTTAAAAATTAAATAAATAAATAAACAAATTAAAGGTTGGCAAAGTGCCCCTAGTTGAATGGCGCCCTAGTCCTATGCATGAGGTTAGCCATGACTAAGCTATAACTGACAGACTTCTTTGCATAGTTGGAGATTATTTGTTTATATTCTGATTAGAGTCCATATATAGTGGTGGCTCAGGGAGAAAAGTTTAACAATCAATAAACAAAAACACAAAAAGCTCAAAAACAATACATCATATACATGCAGCTTAAAGACCATATAAAAAATTTGGCATCATACAAAAATATAATGACAACAAAGAAATGCAATATTTTAACCTTTCCACAACAAAAAATGAATATTTTGATGGAGTAATTTACCAGTAGCATCAAAGTATAAAAGTTCAGTAGACTGAGGAAACAAAAGTTATGTACTTACTGTAACGTTATATCCATCTTGTCTGATATTTGCCTGATTTAAATGTATGGGTTGTCAGATCTGACAGGATCCGACCTCGGTCCTGACTTCTAAGCTTTATTAGATCTAGAGCTCTGACTCCTTCCCTACCCATAATTCCCTAGGCCCTACCTCAGATGCTCAGACTGAGTTTGCCCTCCCCATTCTGTAATATATGAGAAAATACCACCTAAGGGGACCCCTCCCAAGACACAATGCCCTAAATTAGATAATCCCATGTTGTTGAGGAATACAGGGTACAATTCTATATGACTGTGCATAGACAGGGAATTCTATCCACTCAATCATCTCAAAGTCATAGTTGATAATTTGGAAGGGGGTAGGTGGGAGGGAGTTTGAGGTTTATGAATATCGGACAACATGGATCTAATTTTATGGCACATAACTTTTCGTATCCAATGTTGTCTATTTTCATCCATTCAAATGTATGGGACAGAATCCCAAACTGTGAAATGAGGTGGTATCAAGGAAGGACATTCATTAGTATGAGGGAACCAAAGGAGGAGTGTGATCTGGATTGAGTATGTATCATTGTCCAGGTGGCGATGGCACAAATGTTGTCAATGGATAATCCTCAGTTTAAGGCTGTAGAAGTAGACACTGCTCTGGCTGTATGTGCTTTTGGTTTACCTGGTAAGGGTAAATTCTTCCTATTATATACAAAGGAAATACAATCTGACAGCCATCTGTAGAAGGAAACTTTAGAAACTGCCTTCAACAACTTTAGCTTGGAAAAGGAAATGAACAATTTATCATCCTGTCTGAAATCTTTTTTCTTGTGGATATAAACTCTAAGTTGTAGGTAAACATCTAATGTGTAATAAGTATTTTCCTTTGTTTGACTGCCTTGAAAAGTAGACAGGTAAATGTACTGATTGATTTAAATTAATTTTGGATGCCACCTTAGCAATAAAGGACACATTAGTTTTCAGGGAAACTCCATCTTTTTGAGACACTATATAAGAGAGCCTTGAGGAGACTGACAGAGTTCTGAGATTCATCTGGCTGATGTTACTGCAAATATGAAAATTGTTTTCTATGTAAGGAATTTGAGCTCCACAGTGGCAGCAGGCTCAAAAGGAGTCAGTGTTAGAGTTTGTAGCATAATGGTGACATCTGATGGAGGTGCTGGGTCTCTAATGGGAGGTCTCAGTAGAAAAGCATCTTTGAGGAAGGCATTTGAAATTTTTAGAAAAGCTATTGGCATGTCTTTATGTCCAATATGAAAACTGGAAATTGCAGCTAACTGTACCTTAATGGTGCAAAACTGGAACCTTTGTCAAAGAGATCAGATAAAAATTCAAGTATGGAAGGAGCTTGTGCTGAAAAAGGACCTAGGTCTTTGGAGTAGGCTCAAATGAAAAATCTCCTCCACTTACTGTGATAAATGTTCCTAGTTGACAGATTCTGTGAAGCACAGAAATTGTTGACTATTGCTGGGGAAAGCATGGCATGTCTGGCTATGCTTAAAATTGGAGGAACCATTCACTTCATGGACTTCAAGTCAGAGAAAGCAGTCGGAATGGGTGAATAAGCAGATTTGGAAAATGATCCAACATCCATGGTGGCTGTACTAGTAGAGGCCACAGATAGGGCACCACATCTGTTGGGGCTGAAACAGGTCAGCGAGGATCACCCTGGCCCTGCACTGTCTTGTTTTCTGTATGAATTTGTTCATTGGGGTAAAGGGAGGAAAGGCATACAAGAGACCCAGTGGCCAAGTGTGGACCAAAGCACCTCTCGGTGACTGTCCCTATGGACAGATCAAGGCAAAATCCCTGCTGCACTTGTTGTTGAGATAGGAGGCAAAGAGTTCATAGCAAGGTTGGCCCCAGTTGCTTTTGTCACTGTATGACTGAGGGACCACTCATGAGATATCAACACTGTGCTAATCAATTTGTCATTGAGTACACTGGTGTACTATGGTGTGTGCATTGCTATCAGAAAGTATTGTGAAGACACTACCCATTACCATACCCTCATGGCCTCTTGACATAGAGAATAAGATCAGGTTCCTCCTTATTGGCTGATTTACCAACTAAGATCCAGAATGGGTCTGAGGTTCCCAGTCTTCTTTGGTACTGAAAAGAACCTGGAATAGACTCCAGAGTCTAACTGGTTGTGGAGGACCAGTTGGATTACTCTTTTTTCAAGCAGCTTTGAAATGTGTATGGCTGCTAAGTCCCACTAATTGGGTAGAACATCAGGGACTTTTTTCTTTTTTCTGGATTTGGAGGGAAAAGAGAATTGAATAGCCTCTGGATATTATTCATAGCACCAATGAATCTGACATTATTGTGTACCAGGCTTGAAGGTGCATACAAAGATGTCCCTGACTACCTCCAGAGTGCAGCAGTTTGGCAACCATTCAAGAGCGCTGAAAGGCTTTCTTGGAAAATGGACCATGGAAGCCTTGATTATGCAGTCCACCTCTGCCTCTTGGGTGTCATCCATTAATATTCCCACCCTCTCTGCCACATGGAGGTCTGTCACCTTGGGAGCCATAGAAAGTACTAAGTGATTTTCAGAACCACATCTTCTTCCCTGATCTCTGGTTCCTGGAGAATGCTCTTTGCAGGTTTGAGAAACATATTCCCACTGCAGTGAGACTCTTGCCATCGTGTTGGCTCCTGGTGAGTGTATCCTTGAGTTTTGGTCCAAACAAGGTGAAGCCATCATGAGAGGCTTTAATAAGGAATGACTAAAAGCCTTCCACAAAGTCACAAAGTTGCAACCAAGCGTGATGAAGCATGGTAATGCCAATGCCTGCTGTTCTGGTCATATCGTCAGTAGTGTTAAACAGCAGATACATGGCCACATTGGAGGAGGATTGAAGGGTGGAAAACTGGGTGTCTACCATTTTCCGAACATCTGCAGATAACACCCCCCTTTAAATGGGCTAGGTAGTCCAGCGATCTAAGGGTGAATGTTGCTGATGCACAGGCCTGCTTCCTAAATTCATCCATCATCCTAAACTGTCTAGTAGGGAAATGAACAGAGGATCTTTCTTCCAGTAGCTCTTTCCTGGTGCCTGCTGCCACCACCATAGCATCTACTAGTGGACCCTTACTCCAATGTTTCTTGTCTGTCAGTGCAAATAATATTCGACTGGCTTTCTTAGGGATGGGCTACACCTCATCGGGGTCCTTCCATGTTTGCTGAGCCATAAGATTGATAAGTGGGCCAATGGGAGGTACCACCCAGGATGACGGTGTGCAACCAAAGGGCTCCAAGAATACTGACTCATCCGGTGAAGGATCTTTGGATGACCAACCCCCTCTCTGTTTTACTAACTTGAGAATATCACAGAATATGGCATCTTCAGACAGGGAGCGAGGACAGCCCTCCCCTTCCTCTAAGTTAGTATCTTCATCGAAACACTTTTGGCGAGTAGGTGCTTCTGCTTGCTTGTCCATCTGGGAGCACCTTCTGGGGTAGTAGCAGAAAGGTCAGAATTGGATGGGAGCTAATGAAGCAAACTTCCTCAGAAACCTTTGGTACTGGCTGTCCCTGTCTGACAGGATGAAGAGGTGAAGAAACAGACTGCAGATGGGGCTGGGTGGAACTGAACTGGCGGAGGCTACCTTGTCTTTGGTATTTGCCTAAACCCTTTCAAAAGCTTCAAAGGATGATGATGTCACTGGAATCAATGGCTCCCTCCATTTTGAATAAAAGAGGGAAACCTTGGTACCAACGAGCTTCAGCCCTAAAGCCAATCTCTGATCTGAGCTGTCCAAGGTCAAAGCCGGGAGAGGGACAGACAGCACCGAGAATCTCAGTTTCAACTCAACACCCCCTGTAACTTGGAGCCAAAGCTTTGGCTCTGAGTCTCATCTCGATCCAAAGGGATCAGAGTAGAGAGAGAGAGAGAGAGAGAGAGAGAGAGACACTTGGCATCAAAGACATAAACAGCTCCGGTGCTGACAAAGGTGCTCCAGTTCCAGTTGGCTCCAATTATACCGAACCCGAAGGATGAATCGGTATGGATTCCTGTAAGGGAGGGGTAAGTTGTCCTTAAATTAGTACCTTCCCAGGGGATGGTACTGGGATAACCCCAAGCTTTATCTGTACTCTCAAGAACTTCTTCAACATCGTATTGACATCAAATTCTGTGAGGTCCTATTGACATTGAATTCTGTGAGGCTTCTAGATGATTGAGTGGAATATGCTACTGAAGGTAGCTGAGCATACCTCCTTTACTGTAAAACTGGTAACTGAAGTCTGGAATTCACTGGTCCTGGTAACTGGTACATGTAGAAGGGAATCAGTTCCAAGTAGGTATCTGATCCAATCTTCTGGAAACCTTGGGGTTGGGGTTGACTGAGGTTGTCAGCTCCGGATACATTTTCTTGGAAGTTTTAGAGGGAGACTTACTCCTTTCCTTTTCTCTCTTGTCTTTATCTTCTTTCTTTTTATCTTGACCCTTTGACTTGGATTTTTCTCATTTACAAGGGAAAGAAGATAAAGGGGTAGCCCCTGCCTGTGCCAGAAGGAGCCCCTTTAAAACAAGCTTGTCCCTTCTGGTTTGAGAGACCTAACACTTAATGATACACAAGACTGGGATTCTATATCAAGGTGTGTAGCACCAAGACAATAGACACATTTGGAGTGTGGGTCCTGCGGAGGAAGTTTGTGCCCACACTCCGAGCACTTTTTTAAATCCAGATGACTCTGACATCCTGATAGATGACCAGCATGTTAAAAAAACAAAAAAACAGATCAAACAACTAGACAAAATTCAAGATTATATAACTTAAAAAAATATGAATACTAATAAATGTATTCAAAATTAGGCCTACAGTCTTAACTTTTAAACTAACTACCTTACTTAAACTACTCTAAAATCCTAATTCTATAACTACCGGTATAAATTTTTACCAACACTATGAAGAAAATAAAGTGAGAGAAAAACTCTCATGGTAGGAGAGGAGATGCAGTAAGAAAAAGAGAAATATAACCCACTGATGGAGACAGCTCAGCGCACGCCCATATTGTTTGAGCAGCAAATGAGATCTGAGCATTTGAGGTTCAGCCTAGGGAATTATCAATAGGGGAGGAGTCAGAGCTCTGGATCCGATCAAAGTCAGTGCTGAGGTTGGATCCCGTCAGATCCAACAACCCATATGTCTGAATGGATGAAAATAGACATTGGATTAATAATTTCTGTTCTGCAGTTTATTTAAGAAATGGGGTATTAAAACTACACATTCCTTTTTAACTAATTTAATGTTTTACTGCCCATTACTTAACCTTAGAGGGTTGGGCAGAACAGTGACTGAAGGGGTTGGCTGCCTTCTAACTGTTAGAGGAACTCATCAAAAACATTTTTACAACAATATACCCATGCTCATATGCTGCTCTTTCTATCTTTTTTTTTATTTTTGCTTGTTTGTAAGTAAACTGCACTTGTAGGAATGCATTTGGAGTCTTGTGGTATCTCTGATTAAGTTCTTTAGGCGAGAATTATGTTCTCAAACTGTTTTTCAGATTACTGCAAGCAATGTAGCATTGCATATAACCATGTTTTTTCCTATTGCTTGGTTCCAGCCATAGCACGTAGATGGGGAGAGTGGGAAGATATAACAAGCCCTTGCCCTGTCTCCAGTCAAGATTAATGACTCAGGGCAGTCAGATTAATTGCTGATAAGCTACAGATCTTTCCTGCAAAGTTCATATGCACAGAAAGTACAGTTGTGTACACTTACCATAAATGTAGATGTTCGAGTGTATTCACTGTTGTAGTCATTACATTTGGGTAATCTGCTGGCAGGTTGCCCTAAGTCGGCCTGAATTCCAAAGTCTTGGGTCCTGCGTCACTTGCTGTCTTCTCTTCCATGACGTCAGGTCGTCAGGGGTATAAAACATGCAGCCGACGCCATTTTCTTTAGTTTTTCTTGCCCCGATGTCAGGTGTCCCAAAAAGGTAGCAATATCACATATATATATATATATATATATATATATATATATATATATATATATATATATATATATATATATACATGCATCAATATAAACTTTACCTTCATCTACAAGCAAATACACCATATAGGTTATAGAAGATAGAGAAAGAAAGATAAACTGTAGAGTGACGGGGGATGGCGGGAGGGTAACCTGGACTGCAACAGTGAATACACTCAAACATCTACATTTAAGTGTACACAACTGTACTATGTTCTTCGTGTTTCACTGTTGCAGTCATTACATTTCGGTGGAATCCCAAAGCTATGGTTGGGAGGCTGGAGCTAAACAGCATTAGGTGCGGCTATAAGGCCCTGCAGCACTGCAGTGGCAAAGCCTGCCCTGGGCTTAGAGTAGAGAGGCAAATGGTAATGCTTTGCAAAGGTGTGAACAGAACTCCAAGTAGCAGCCTCTAGAATGTCTTTGGTTGGTACTCCTCTGAGAAAGGCTGCTGAAGTAGCTGCAGCTCTGGTGGAATGAGATCTAATGCCCTTTGGCACAGGTTTGCCATGGTGTAAGTAGCAGAAATGGATGCAGTGGCTTATCCACTTTGAAAATGTCTGCTTTGAAATAGCCTTTCCTTCTGATCCTGCAGCATATGACACTAGTAATTGCTCAGTTTTTCTTAGAGCTTTAGTCCTGCTCAAGTAGAGTCTTAGCTGTCTGTGTATGTCCAAGGAATGCAGAATTATCTCCCCTTTGTTCTGCAGATTTGGATAAAAAGTTGGCAGATGAATTGTTTGGTTAAGAGCCACACTGGAAACCACCTTAGGCATAAAAGTAGGATTTGTCCTCAGAGACACCCTGTCTGGGTAAAATATGAAAAAAAGGCTCTACAGCCATGAGGGCCTGTAGCTCTGAAACTCTTCTTGCTGAAGTAATTGCTAGTAGCAGAGCTGTCTTCCATGATAAGAACTTTATATCAGCGGTAGCAGCTGGTTCAAATGGAGGCAGGGTGAGCTTTTACAACACATAACTGAGGTCCCATGCAGGTAATGGTGATCTTCTAGGAGGCCTTAAATTTTTGGTTTCTCTAAAATAATGCTTTAGTAAAGGATGAGAAAAGATTGGTGGCTCTGTATTGTAATGAGCTGAAATGGCAGAGGT
This sequence comes from Protopterus annectens, assembly GCF_019279795.1. Classification (NCBI taxonomy): domain Eukaryota; kingdom Metazoa; phylum Chordata; order Ceratodontiformes; family Protopteridae; genus Protopterus; species Protopterus annectens. Next base: position 1,036,123,998 of record NC_056729.1, read on the forward strand.
ATGGATTTTGATTGATGAGAAAGATAGGCCTTTGTCAAACATCTCAGTTAAGTATTGTAATATCTGAGGAATTTGTGGTTCTGCTGTATCAGTTCCTTGTGCTTGATTCCAAGCACAGAATCTCTTCCATTTGTCAGCATAAGATTTTCTAGTACTAGGCCTTCTGGCTTCCAAAATGACATCCATCACAGCTTTACTGAGAGGTGTTGTTTGTATGATTACATGATTAGCCATGCTGCCAGGTTCAGAGTCTGTAGTTGATTGTGCAGGATCTGATTGCTTTGCTGGGACAGTAGTTGTGGTCTTTGAGGCAAGGTCCAAGCTGGGTATTGAGACAAGTTCCTTAGGATTGGGTACCAGTATTGGCGGGGCCAGTCCGGGGCAATTAATATCATCTTTGGCTTCTCTTGTCTGACTTTTAGGAGGACCTTGGGTAGAAGAGGCAGAGGAGGAAAGGCGTAAACTGATAGGTTTTTCCAACTAAAGGATAGGGCATCCACTTTCCATGCTTGTCTGTGATAAGTCCTTGTGCAGAATCTTTTCAATTGATAATTTTGAAGAGAGGCAAATAGATCTATGTCTGGACTTCCCCATTTCTCTGTTATCATGCTGAAGACTTGTGGATTTAGTTTCCACTCATGAGGATCCATAAGGTTTCTGCTTAAATCGTCTGCCAGAGTGTTTTGTTTTCCTGGCAGGAATTGAGCTTGAAGATGGTAGGTCAAAGCTGTGTCACACAGTGCCATGGCTAATCTGCAAAGGGGGTATGAGTGTGTGCCCCCTTGCTTGTTTATATACCACATGACTGTGGTGTTGTCCATCATTATCAGTAGTTGTCCTGGATGAAGTAAGTCCTTGAAGGCTGTTAGGGCATTTTGAACAGCTAGCATCTCTTTCTGGTTGATATATAGATGCATTTGTTTTGGTGCCCATATGCCCTGAATGCATCTTCCTGCCATGTGGGCCCCCCAGGCATAATCTGATGCATCTGTTGTTAAGGACTGGCTGGCAGGGGGTAGAAAGAAGGGCCGTCCCATGTTTTGGTGACAGGCCTTTGCCCACCATAGAAACTCCTGTTGCAGGCAGGGAATGAGAGGAATCATTGTTTCCAGACTGTGTGAATGTTGACTCCATAAACTTTTTAGGTACCATTGAAGTTTCCTCATATGCAGTCTTACATATGGAATTAGTAGGATGCAGGATGCCATGAAGCCCATAGCCTGCAGAATTTGTCTTGCAGAAGACTGGGTTTTTGTTGCCATCAGTTTTAAGTAAGTAGTCAGTTGCCTTTGTTTGTCTGGCGTGAGGTAAGCCATCAAGGCAGTTGCATTCAAGCTTGCACCCAGGAATGTTATCTTTTGAGAGGGTACCAATTGTGATTTCTTTTCGTTTATTGTCTACCCTAGGCATGTTAGAAGCCTTTTCACAAATGCCAGGTGTCAAAGAAGAGTGTCCTTGTTCTCTGCTTGAATGAGACAGCCGTCCAAGTAAGGATATATTTGTATACTTGTTTGTCCGCAAAATGCAATTACTGGTGCCAGACACTTTGTAAAGACCCTGGGCGCAGTAGATAAGCCAAAGGGTAGTGCAGAGAATTGGTAATGCATTAAACTAGCCTTGAATCTGAGGTATCTTCTGCATGACTGTCTTATTGGGACATGCAGGTATGCCTCTTTTAGGTCTAAAGTCACCAGCCAAGCATTCTTGCCCAGCATGGGCAGAAGCTGCTGCAGAGTCAGCATTTTGAATTTTGGAATGTCCAGGTAAGTGTTCAAAATCGATAAATCCAGTACTGGCCGCCAGGCCTTGTCCTTTCTGGGTACCAAGAACAGTCTTGAGTAAAAACCGTGTCCTTTTTCCTGTTCTGGTACTGTCTGAATGACCCCCAT